>NC_052501.1:75692757-75912608 GCF_016617805.1 Bactrocera tryoni
TTTTGATATTTTATTAAATTTTTTCAGTGGCCCAATTGCCATAGTTTCCAAAGTGGCAAAGGTACTGCTTACCGGTCTCATCAAAGTAAGTGGACGCGAATCAAACGAAGCACACGATGTGCAAAATGCTGGGCTCTCCGCGCTCGCACAATTAGCGCGCACCTGTCCGGAGGTCATAAATCAGGATTTGAAAGTGGTGCTCGCATTTTTCAATCATTTAGCCAATGCGTCAGCTGATCTGCAATCGTCCATACGTGATGCTTTGGTCGCCATGGCGCCGGCATTTGCTTGGAAGTCACAAAAGTCTGCCGAACAGGCGGAAAATCTCGAGGAGAATGTACAGCTAAGTGGACAACAACATTTGCTATTGGCCATGCTGTCGGATAATGTGGAATCGAAGCAGCAGATCGTGCAGAATGCTACAAGCGTATTTCTCACCACTTGCTATCCCGAATATTATGCGCCTGCGCGTCTCTTATTGCTGCTAATTGCTGGCGAGCGGTATACTGCACACTTTTATGCTAAAATTGAATAAAATTTTATATAAATATATTTTATATCCAGCAATCACTTGCACGACACCGTCACTACTTACTTGTATGGCGTTTCAAAGAAGGATCATGTTGACTACAATCTAATCTACTCCGTGGAATATGTGGAGCAACCAAAAGACGATTTCAATCAATTATCAACTGAACGCCGTCCGATTGTGTTGCCCAGCTTTAAAAGCATCATGCAACATGTTAGTCAAATGGCTGAAAGACGTTTGTTGAAGAATTATGGTTGCGAGACAATTAGTAATGTCAAATTGGCATTCTCTCAAACCGTCTACGAGGAGGTAAATAAAAAAAGAAGTTTTGTGAATCAAGAGTAATAATTGTTTTTGCTTATAGATATTGAACTACTTGCGCATCTGCCTTTGGTACTCAGCTGGCGCACGTGCCGCACCCGGCGATGAGAAAGCGGCAGCCAAACTGAAGTCGTATATAGCCGAAAACTATGAAGAGAGTGAACAAAATGAACTGCATCAATATGTGTTGTTCGTTAAACGTTATGTGGAGGCTAAACGAAGTGAGTAGCGTTGAGTAAACGGCCATCTCTCCGACCTTTCTCTCTTCCTCGCTGCACGGAACCTAACACTCTTTCCACTAAATCCATAGCGACCATATTCACAAACTGGACGAAGGAGTACAGACTTGACCTTAATATTGCAGACAATGGCGTTAAGATTCCGACTCTTAATAACCCAAGAATTTTAGGTGGCACTCTCGACAGCCTGTGATTCTTCACTCTTTGTAAGACCGCGATTATAGCCAAAGTACAGAGCCGCAACAAAATCCTCAAGCCACTAGCTGGTAGCACATGGGGAAAGTACAAAGAAATGTGGTTGGCAATATACAAGGCAATCGGGCGGCCGGCCCATAACTATGCCACACCAATATGCTCCTAGTTAAGGCGCATAATAAATTCCTCACCAAGCAATTCCTGCTGTGTTACTTTCGCAGATATCATGCCTGCAGTCACCTGCTTTGAACGGAATCGCTTCCTAGTAGCATCATGAGGTCATTCCTCAACTACGTCGACGACGTCAAACAACACCTCGACAAGACTTCGAACGCAACTAACTTCCGACAAGCACTGACCGCCATTCAAAGTAGAGCCATTAACACCTTCACCGACTCCCTCTCAGTGAATGGCGTAGTACTACCACCCATTGCAGACGAAGAGCTCTACTTGCCGCGAGAAACGATAGTGACTCTTGCGCAGCTTCGTTCTAAATACTGTAGCAGGTTAAACTCCTACTTATCCAGAATAGACCCTGACATATCAAATATATTTCCAGCGTGCAATGAGTCTCCGCATAACACTGGCCACCTCTTTGCATGCCCTGCTAATTCTACTCCGTTGACACCTTCCTCCCGTTGGTCTGTCCCCGTCGAAACAGCATGTTTCATGGGCTTACCGTTGGAAGACGTCGACGACAACTTATCTAATCTTTACCATCCTCATGGGGATTAGGTACCCGTTACAACAAGAACAAGTAGCATTGAGCGGAAAACACAAAGAAAAATAGAGCCCAAAATGCTAATAAGAAATGCTAACACAAGAAAAATCGTTTACTTCGTCTGCGCTGAAACTTTATGCCCTTCACAGGTGCAAAAAGGGTATAAAACGATCTTCATCTTGATTTTTACGTTCAGTTTGTATGGCAACTACTTATATACATATGTATATGCTATAGTGGTCCGATCTGAACAACTCGTTCGGAAATGTTAGCAACTAGAATTTACGCCAAATTTCATGGCGATATCTTGTCAAATACAAAAGTTTTCCATACTAGAACTAAATTTTGATCGTTCAGTTTGTATGGCAGCTATATGTTATAGTTATACGATATCGGCGAATCCGACAAATGTGTAATTTCTTAGTGAGAAAAAGTCGTATGCAAAATTTTAGATCGATACCCCATAAACTGGGTTACCATTTCGCGTATTTACCCACAGACGAATATGGCAAAATCGATTTAGCTCGTCACACTGACCATTTATGTACATATCCGACGTTTCTTTCTTGTCAAACTTAATAAAATTACTCAAAAATTACTAAAATTTAATTTTTTTCAAAAAACTTTTATTCATTCAAATATATTTCTATAGCCGAGGTGAACTTGCTCTGCCTTTACGATTTACTAAATGTTGCGCCCGAGCTGCTGACCCAATCGCACATGCATCTGCTTACACCACTGTCGAATTCTTTGAAGGATGTCTCGGAGACAATGCGTGCGCATGTGGCTCAGGTTTATGGTATACTCTTGGCTTTTGGCTGCAAGGACAAGGAGTTTGATGCACAAGTAAATAAAGGAAAAAAATATTTTTCATTAATTGTTCTTATAAATTATATTGATTTTAGATCAGGGAATGCCTCAGAGAGCTGCCACAAAAATCGCTAGAGAATAAGCATGGTTGGATGCTGGTCTTGGGTCACGCCTTCAGTCGTAAAATCGCGTTGTTAAAGGGCACATCAGCCAAGCAACTGCATGAATGGGATGTTTTCGTTAATACAGTCAAAGTTATAGGTAAAAAAATACGAATATTAAAATATATATGAAATGGAGTGCGTGAATTTGTAAAATAAACATTTAACCGCATATAATTTTTACAGTTAAAATGATGCACGAATCACAGTGGCTGCTAGTTGCCGCTGCCGTCAAATGTATTTCGATGATCGGAAAAATGGCCATCATACCAAATGTCGAAGTGGAAATACTAGTGCCTGTCGCTGCCGACAAAAACGACGATGACGACAATATTGAATACGAGAGTAGGTTACGATACTCGCTCTTAGCTCCAAGTCTCACTTTTTTTTAATATAACTTTCCATTTTTCCGTTTAACAGCCGCTAAAGCCTCAACGAAGCTTCTGATTTATCATGACATTTACACACTGTTGCGCAATGTTTCGGTGCGCGCACGCGTACGTGAGGATGCTGCGCGTTGTCTCGGCTATTTGGCCATTGGTGATGGTGAATTCTTTACACAACGCAATTTGGATAAGTTTTTGGCAATAATAAAGACGCAAAAAGATGTTGCTTTGAATATTGCCATTTCGGAAGCTATGGTGGCCACACTAAACGGTTATGATATAAACGCTAGCGATGATTTTGCTAACAAACATAAGAGTAATCCGTATTGTAATGATGAAATGTTTGAGAAATTTATGATGTCGCTGGTGCGTTTGGTGCCAGAGCCAAATGTGCATTCGAGACAGGTGAGTTTGGTGGTTTGTTTATAATTAAACATATATTTTAGTTTTGTGGTTAGTTGTGTCAACCATTCAATATTGTTTATGAGACAAGCGGTAAGATAGCTTAAAGCAGTGGCAAACCGACATATATGGCTAACTCATCACTTGTGGTAAAAAAACGATTAAAAACATAATTCACCACTCGTGGTGAAAATATTATAACTCACCACACGGTGAAAAACTATAAAAAGTTTATCCTAACTCTTGTAGTATAAAAAAATAAAATTCACCACGCGTGGTGAAAAACTATAAATTAAAACGAGTTGAAAAAATTGTAAAATAAATCTAACTTACCACTCGTGTTGAAAGTATTATAAAACATCTAATTCACCATGCGTGATGAAAAAACTAAAAAATCTATCCCACTTCTGTTGGTGAAAAACTATAAAAAAGTGTAGTTCGTAATAAAAAGATATAAGAAATCTAACTCGCCACTCGTATTGAGAAACTTTATTTTAGACTTACACTATACATTTTCAAACAAATTTTGCCGATCTCCCTGAATACTTTTGCATTAAAGGACTTTAGCGTTGAAAGACTGTTACAAAAATTGTCTTTCTCAAGTACTGGTAAATTTGCTTAAATGGTTAACTTATGACTCGTGATGAAAAACTATAAAAAATTTAATTCACCACACGTGGTTAAATAAAAAAGTCTAACTCACCACTCGTGGTGAAAAAACTATAAAAAAATTAAACACCTTTTGTGGTGAAAAAGTTATAAAAAAATGTAATTCACCATTTTTTTGTTTTTCTTATTACACAGGCCTCATCAGTTTGGCTACTGGCTTTGATCAAAAATTGCAGCCACCGAGCAGCTGTGCTCAAGAATAAGGAAATCTTGCAATTTGCATTCACCGAACTGCTCTCCGATGACAGCGGTAAGTTGTCAAAACACCTAAAAAGCAACTTGCTACATACTATTTTGGTTTCTTCCGTTGTAGAGTTCGTGCAAGATGTTGCCTCGCGTGGTTTGGGACTTGTCTACTCACTTTCGGATACCAACAGTCAAAATGATTTGGCCAATTCGCTTTTGGACCAATTGATCGGCGGTAAGCGACAAGTAAATAAGGTCAGTGAGGAAACGGAGCTCTTCGCCGAAGGCATGCTGGGCAAAACGCCTACTGGGTAAATATAAGTTTACTGAAAGAATGACGTAATGAATTAATAGAAATTTAATTTTTAACATACAGTGGCAACATAACCACCTACAAGGAACTTTGCTCACTCGCTTCCGATCTCAATCAACCCGAAATGGTCTATCAATTCATGCAATTGGCCAATCATAATGCCGCTTGGACCAGTAAACTGGGCGCTGCTTTCGGTTTGAAATCGATAAGCGCTGACTCGAAAGCCAAAATGCAACCCTATCTTGGCAAGATCATACCGCGTCTGTATCGCTACAAATACGATCCAACGCCGAAAATACAAAACTCAATGATTTCCATTTGGGATTCAGTCGTAAGCGATCCGAAAGAGTCGGTGGAAAAGTATTATTGGGAAATTTTGCGAGAAATATTGGACAATTTAACGTTCACCGAGTGGCGTGTGCGCATCGCTTGCTGTTTGGCAGTGCGTGATTTGCTCAAACGCCCGAATGGCTTGCGCTTGCGCAGTGATGAAAAGAGACTGGATGCCATACGGCAGAGTAAGGCTGAAAATGAGGCGAATAAAAGCGTCGCCAGCACACCTATGGAAGTTGGTAAGTTACAAAACTCGAAATTACGGTTATAAAGGAACCAAAATTTAGCAGTAGGCATGCCCGCCTTCCAATTAGAGATTCTTTTTTCAAAAGTGCTAAAGCAGCAAGGTATTTTTATTCCGTCGTATAGTACCGTTATAATGAATATGTGTAAGCTTGTAAGTACAGTTAAGTAAAAAAGTTGCAAAAGCTGTTTCATTTCATCGTATAGTACCATTTGAACAGACTTCTCGATATATTTCACTATATATATGTATATATTTATATATATACATATATGTTAATTAAAACAAAAAAATTAAAAATAAATTTTAAACAACTATTATTTAAAAAAAATATTAAAAAAAATAATTTTTATTCTTTTAGTTATTTAAAAATTTAATAACAATCAAAATTTAAAAAAATTTATGCAAGAAAAAAATTTTTAAAGAACTAAAAAAATATGTAAGAAAAAAATAAATTAAAAAATTAATAAGGAAATTAAAAATATGACAAAAAAATAAATCGAATAAAAACAAAAAAACAATATGTATATATACATATGTATGTATACATATATTTATGAGTGTTATTTAAAACACTTGCATTTCGCTCCAACTTCGCCTTTGCTTATCTTTATTATTATTATTTTTTTTGCTAATTTCGCCTTGTACTTTCTAGATGAAATACCCGAGCCGGAACTGCAAGAGCTGTGGGCGCAATTGTTTCGCGTCATGGACGACATACACGAGGGCACGCGTTTAGCAGCTCAAGGATCTGTTATGTTTCTGAGCAAGGTGTGTTAGAAGTTTTTTATAATTTAAATTTTTTTGGATTTTTTCAAGTTTTGGTTTTTAATTAAAAAATATTTTTTGTTTTTTTTTCTTATAATCTTTTTCCTTTTATTTTTTTACATATTTTTTTTAAATAATTGTTTTCTTTTTTTAATTTAAAGTATTTTTAAAATTTATTTGACTAAATTTTTTTTAAATTTAGTTTTATATTTTTATTTTTAGTCTTTAAAATTCTTTCTACTTCTTATTTTTTTATTTGCTTTATACAATTTTTTTATATTATAAAGTTTTTTTTGCTTTTTACAATTTTTTTTATTATTTTTTAATTATATTGATATTTTTTAAATTGGATTTTTTTTAATTTTTAATTTTTAATTGTTTGATATTAATTTTTTGACATTTTTTTATTTATTTTTAATTTTGTTTTTGTAATTTTTAAATTAACGTTGAAAAGTTATTTTGTTTGTATTATTTTTTTTTAAGTTTTTTGTTTGTTTTATTTATTTTAGTTTGGTGTTATACAACTTTTTTAAATTTACATATATTTTTAGTCATATTTTTTTATTTAAATTTCTTTTTAACGTTTATTAGACTTAATTTTTTTGTTATTTTTTAATTTTCTTTTAATTTTTTAATTACATTAATTTTTTTAATTTTAAAGATTTCTTGAATTTTTAAGTATACTATATATGCTCTTCCGATCTAGTTTTTTAATATTTTATATTTCTTTTAATTTGAAATAATTTTTTTACTTTCATTTGATGGAAATTCTTTCAATTTATTTTTACTCCTTTTTTCCTTTTTAAAATGTTTTTGTGTTTTATTTTCTTTAATTTTTATTAGATTTAATTTTTTTGTTGTCATATTTGTAATTTTCTTATTATTTTTTTATTTATTTTTTAATTAAATACTTTTCAATTTTTTTTTAATTTTTACTTACATATATTTTTTTAATTGTGGTTTTATTACTTTTAAATATTTTTTTTTATTTGAAATATTTTTTTAAATATTACTTGTTTAAAATTTTGAAATTTATTTCGAATTTTTAATTTCATTTTTTAACTTACATTTATAAAACATATTTTTGGTATTTTCTTTTAAATGTTTTTTTGTATTTCTTTTTCTATGTTTTTTTAATTTTTTTGGATTTTTGTTAATTATATATTTTCTTAAATTTTTATTATATTTTTATGTCATAATTTTAAATTCCTTGATAATTTTTTTTACTCTATTTTTAATTACTTATTTTCTTTTTTAATTTTTTAAAAATGTGTTTAATGACATACATGTTATACATTTTTTTTAATAATTTTCTATTTATTCTTTTAAATAATTATTCTTTGTATTTTTTAAATTTTTTATTATTTTTTTATTATATTTTAATTATGTATATTTTTGATAACTATTTATTAATTTTTTATTATTCTTAATGTTTTGATACTTTTTTTTACATTTTTGTGTATTTTTGATTTTTTGTTTTATTACTTTGTTTTTAATATTATGTTTTTAATTTTTATTTTTTTTTTTTTTTTTACAATTATTATTATTTTTTTTTAAATTTTTTTGGATCTCTGTTAATTATATATATTTTTTAATTTTTTATTATATTTTTTGTCATATTTTTAATTGCCTTAATAATTTTTTTACTTACTTTTTAATTAAATATTTTTTTTTTTTTTTAAAAATGTTTTTTTAATTTTTAAAATGTTTTTAATGCTCTTCCGATCTTATATAAAGTTTGTTTTTAATATTTTTTTGTTTATTCTTATAATATTTTTTTTAATATGAAGTATTTTAAAAATTTTATTTCAAAAATTTTTTTGAAATTTTTGTTTAATTTTTTCGTCATTTTTTAATTCACATTTTTAAAATGTTTTTAGTATTTTGGTATGTTTTTTAGGTTTGTTGTATTAGTTTCTTCGCTTTTTTCCTTTTTTTGGAGTTGTGTTAATTATATTTTTTTTTTTTTTTAAATTTACGTTTTCAAAATGTTTTTTGTAATTTTGGTATTTGTTTAATGTTTTTAATTTCATATATTTTTATTTATTTATTTTTTTTTTTTATTTTCTTTTGACAATTATTCTTTGTATTTTTTTACATATTTATTTTATGTATTAAGTAATATTATTTTATTTTTCACTTTAGCTTTGTGTCTCAGCCGCTTCATCAGATCACGGCAAATCCGGTCTGGCAGTCGCCTCTTCCATTTTACCGCTACTACTACAGACTGGCGTGACACACACTGTCGCCGATATACGTAAAATCAGTATTCGTACAATTTCCGAAATGATCGATTCTTCGGGTTCATTAATAGCGCCACATTTGCCGATGTTGATACCGTGTCTGTTGAAGGCCACCGGTGAGGTGGAGAACTCTAAGCTGTCGTACTTATCAACACGCTTGGGTGCAGATAATGAGGCGCAAGAAGCTGTGGACACAGTGCGCGCTGAGGCTGCCAAATCACATCATACCATGGAATCGATATCGAAGGTGACCTTGAGTTTTTGTGTGTTATAAGCAATGTTTATCGCTCAATATTTTTATCTCTTTTTTTCACTCTCTCTCTCTCTGTCTCTCACTGGCTGCAGTGCATGCGTTATATAGATTACAAAGTGCTTGAGGAGACGACTCCCGCCGTTTTAGAGTTGATCAAAACGAATATTATTTTAGGCACGAAGATTGCTTGCGCGCATTTCGTCTGCTTGGTGGGTTGAACTTTGTTATTGTTTATATTTTTTTAATTATTTGTGATCATTATTATTTTGTAAACAAAAAAATGCAGATCAGCATACGTGTCGGCAAAGACATGTCGCCGCTTGTCGGCAAATATCTCGCTGCCTGCTTTGTGGGCCTGAAAGATCACAATGCGACCGTGCGCAAATACTACGCGAATGCCGTGGGCCATTTGGTGGGCATAGCTAAGGTGATTTACACAGCGAAAAAATATTTTAAATTATTAGTTTGTAAACTAACTGTATTATTAATTATACCGTTACTTAGGAGAAGTCAATTAAGAATCTCTTCGTCAAGCTCGATGAACTCTACATGGAGAATTCGGCAAATCGTTCCGTGCCACTCGCTATACAAGCGATTAATAAGCGTCACAACGATTTGTTGAAAGACTATCTCGACGATGTATTGCCGTTGGCATTCTTCGCCAAACACGAGGAACCAAACGATGAGAACAAATCGAATATTGAGCTGTGGAAGGAGTTGTGGAATGAGATTAGTCCCGGTGATGCCGGCATACGCATGAATTTGCATGTGATCATACCGAAATTGGAGAAATCCCTAGATGAGGCCAGCTGGCTGCGTAAGACACAAGCCGGCAATGCTATACACACGATCGCTATGCGTCTCAGCGGCACCATAGAGGCCGAACAACGTCTGCGCTTAATCAATTTGCTGCTCGGCGAGTTGCAAGGACGCACATTCAAAGGTAAAGAGCGTCTGCTGCAAGCTTTGGCTGCGTTGTGTAAGGGACTCGATCGTCATCATGAGATTACGGCACGCATAGTGGACGCCGCATTGCGTGAATGCCGCAAGGAGGAGCCGCAATATCGCACGTTGGCGCTGCAGGCATTGGGCGATATACTAGAAGAGCTCGAGGTGGATCGTTTTGAGGAGGTCTACAATATGATCTGGTATTTGCTGGAGGAGAAGGAATTGCGCAAAGAGGAAAGCGATGTGGTCGGCGAGAAAACGCTAACCGCCGATGAGCGCAACAAACGCGCCACAATTTTCAATAAATTAAAGGAGACCGTTTGCGAGACTTTGGGCAAGTCATGGCCAAAGCATGGCGTCGAAACGCAATATAAATATCAGCTGCAATTTGTCGAGCGTTGCTTGTTGTGTTTGCGCAGCAGCACGCGCCCCGTGCAGGTGAGCTTATTGGGCGCGCTTTGTAAGTTTGTGGAACGCTTGTGCGTGTTCGCAAGCGATAGTGCACCGCCTGCGTTGGCGGGCAATCAGGAGAAGAAGGTGAAGGTGGACAATTGTGAGGCGCGCGATATGATTGTGGAGAAAATCTGCAATCAAGTGCTTTCGGCGGTGATTTATGCATCGGGTGGGTGAGAGAGAGAGTGAAAAATGAGAAGTTTAAATTTATAATTTTCTTTATTTTGTGCAGCTCTGCCACACACCGGCCTCAAGAAGGAATCGCTCAACATTGTATTAGTGCTCATTAAACGCTTAACCGATGCCAAAGACCTAAAAAATCTGACGCTGGTGAAAAGCGCTTTCGAGGAGAATTTAGCGAACTTCCAAAAGGATCCAACACCCGAAGTGCGCTGTCGCGTCAACGATATTGAGGAGAAATTCAGCAAGTTCACTTTCAAGGACGATTGATAAGCATTGCAGGCGCTCGCTTTAAATGTTGTTTGACGCTGCTAAAAGTGGCCATTGACGTCACAAATACTTACATACAGAAATGCATATGAATATATAAAATACAGACGTGATTTGAGTTAATAAAACTAATTATATAATATCAATAAAAAAGTAGATTCTTTGGAGACATTTTAGGACATTTTAACTGAATTTTTTGTTGTTGTAGCGGCATAGAACAGTTTCCACATACCATTTTAGACAGGTTAAGTTACCGTTAACCTTCAATTCAAGGTATGACGTAAGCACATATGGTATTTAGTTTCGAACCCAAGGATGGAAGGTCCCTCCAGAATCTAAATATCAGCGCGAACGTCTCCAAGCGAGTTGTTAGTTGTTGTAGATTTTATTTTGGACACCATTGTTATATGAAGTGAAGTTCATGCAGTTTCTTGCTGAAAACACACCTTCTAGGTATTTTTTGGGATATTTTTTTGTTGAAGCAAATTTTTATACATAGGTAAGTTAAGTGAAGTTCTTGTAGTTTTTTGCAGAAAAAACATAAATATCCTTTAGGTAATTTTAAAGGAAATTTTGTGTTGAAGGAAATTTTTATATATGTATATGTTGGTAAGTTAAGTGAAATTCATGTAGTTTTTTGCTGAAAAAACATAAATATTCTTTAGGTAATTTTTGGGGAAATTTTTTGTTGAAGGAAATTTTCATATATAGGTAATTTAAGTGAAGTTCTTGTGTTTTTTTGCTGAAAAAACATAAATACCTTCTAGGTAATTCTTAGGGGAATTTTTCTGTTGAATGAAATCCTTATATATGGAAAGTTAAGCGAATTTTTGCAGTTTCTTGCTGAAAAAACATAAATACATTTTAGGTAATTTTTGGGATATTTTTTTGTTGTAGCAAATTTTCATATAAAGGTAATTTAAGTGAAGTTCGTGTGGTTTTTTTTGCATAAAAAACCTAAATACCTTTTAGGTAATTTTTAGGGGAATTTTTCTGTTGAAAGAAATTTTCACTTTCATATATAAGTAGTTCTTTGAGCAGCTTAAAAATATGACCAAATAATTTTGAGAACAATCGACAGTCTTTTGCCGGGTATATAATAAATCTGGGTTCCAGTTACTTGACCTAACTGTCGTGAGACTGGAAGCCGCTAGCTCGGATAACGAAGAGTCGACTGACGTGCTGAAAGCATGACAATAGTTTAAATCCTTAACCGTAGCATACTTCTCGGCGTAATGGTTCATAGACACGTTGGACAAAAAAAAGAAGCTGGCCAAACGATGACTAAGGCTATGGTTACGATGGATTTTTTGTTGTATTTTCCATAGACTTTTCAGAGTTGCTGCTGAGTTCATTGCGGTTAGCTAGATATGATCAACTCGGTAGTGATAAGCTCATCTGTCGTATGTGTGATATGTGTGGTTGTCCGATCTGGACGATTCCGCCAAATGATCAATGGAATATCAAAATGCACCTATGGACGTTTTAAATTTCATTGGAATATCTGAAACACTGACGAACAAATTTTCATAATCTCTAAAACACTTCGTCTTAAAAATCTCGAAACGCTTTTTAGACCCATAGTCTCTTAGACATAGTTGTTCAGCATGATCAGAGAATGTCATTAGAAGTAGAATGTTCTGAAGTAGATAGAGTTACTGCCGGAAAACGGCAGTAATACTGAGTTGCAAGAAACGGAATAGCTAAAGGGACTGCCAAAAGTTGGATACCGAACCAGTTCAAGAAATACGCAAGGCGCAAGGCGACACACAATGACATTTTCGAAAGTTCTGATAGACGGATCGAGGCAGATAATGTCCTTAAAAACAGGGCAGAAGTAGTTAAAGTAACTGTGGGAAGCGGCAGTTCTGGAAAACGAACTAGCTGATTAGAATGCCGAGAGTTGGCTATCGAACCAATTCGGGAAATACGCAAGGCGCTAAACACGATAGACAACGAAATTTCCGAAAGCGCTGCAAGACGGATCAAGGTAATTTGGAATGCCTTAGGGACCCGCAGGGTCGCCCAGATTATCTGCAAGGGAGCGGAAGGAAAATACGTAAGCTGTCTACGCACACGGTCCGAAAAGATTGCAGTACGGTTGTTGGTCTAGTCACAGGTCTCAAATTACTGCACGACCTAAACTTCCTCTTCTTATAGATTAACGTTTACATGGTTATAGCCGAGTTTACAAGTTGTAAAATCGACCTAAACTTCAGCTCGCGTTTAGTAATGAGCCTTCACCTGGCATTGCAAGGAAAGTGTAGGTCTATGTATGGCGTGACAGCCAGCCAGTATAAATTGACTTAAGCTGAGAGGCTGAAAAAGTGATAGCAGCGTTCGCAAGTTAGATCAGATCTAGGGAATTTGAACAAACCTAGATTTACAATCAAGCTTGAGCAAGAGCCAGACATCTTAGGCGAACACTGCCAATTTATCACACCTACTATTTAGATGTTCTATGTGTGCCTGGAAGCGTTCCAGATTTACTTATATCAGGTTAAGCTCTGTCACTGCGCTGGAGTTCTACAAAATGTTTCTGCTAGTATAACAACAAGCGTCAGTCTTCTTCGGCTAATACCTCCAATTTAGCTCACCTGCTATTTACCATAGAAGCTCTTTATGACCCATAATGCGATAAGTATGCGATTGCTGTTAAACTTCGCGAGACCTAAGAACCTGTGAGCCAATTTTTAAATGCGAAAATACTCGAGCGTGCAAAAACAAATATGCGAAACATGCATAACCTATTCTAAAGATGAGTCGACAAATTATAATCATTTCTAACACGCTAACTCATTGAAGATCTGCATGTATTTATGCACAGACAAATAAATTTTTTTGTTGCACTGATAGCAATTTAGCGTGTTGATCGACTGA
Organism: Bactrocera tryoni; assembly: GCF_016617805.1. Taxonomy (NCBI): domain Eukaryota; kingdom Metazoa; phylum Arthropoda; class Insecta; order Diptera; family Tephritidae; genus Bactrocera; species Bactrocera tryoni. The sequence goes on from NC_052501.1 coordinate 75,706,262, forward strand.
CTGACATATTAATTTAAATTAATTAACAAGTACGATTGCAGCCATGGGCGTGATTAAAAGCCATTGACTGGCGACGAGACATAAAACCTGTCTTATACTTAAATACGTAGTTCTATGATGTTGATAAAAGACAACTGTAGCAGGGACTCTGCTACTAAGAACAAACGACGACGAGTTTTTGGAAAATATCTTCAAACGATCTGCTGAGCTCAGAATGGTGAGGGATATTACTCAGGTAATGAAAATAACACCTTTTCAACTATACGACAATTCGATTACTGCCCAAATATGCGTTTTCTTCAGTTCTCTCTTCGTTCTCTTGTTTGTTTCGATATTTAACCCCCGGTGGGGGTTTCGGACGCTTATTTAAAGGCGGAATCTTTTCGCATTTTCGCGGGAGGTTCATCGGGCGCATGAGGCGTTTTGTGCCAAGCCCTCTTTTCCTGCAGCTCTTGGTCGGGTGCTGCGTTTTACTCGTGGACTTTTTATACCCTGAACAGGGTATATTAAGTTTGTCACGAAGTTTGTAACACCCAGAAGGAAGCGTCGGAGACCCTATAAAGTATATATATATAACATCAGTATGTTGAGCCGAGTCGATTTAGCCATGTCCGTCTGTCTGTATATATACGAACTAGTCCCTCAGTTCTTAAATATCGTTTTGAAATTTTGCAAACGCCATTTCTTCTTCAAGAAGCTGCTCATTTGCCGGAACTGCCGATATCGGACCACTGTAACATATAGCTGCCATACAAACTGAACGATCGGAATCAAGTTCTTGTATGGACAACTTTCACATTTGACAAGATATATTCACGAAATTTGGTATAGATTATTTTCTAAGGCAAAAATGTAATCTCCGACGAAATTGTTCAGATCGGCTCACTATAGCATATAGTTGCCATACAAACTGAACGATCGCAATCAAGATCTTGTATGGACAACTTTCACATTTGATAAGATATATTCACGAAATTTGGTATAGATTATTTTTTAAGGCAAAAATGTAAACTCCGAAGATATTGTTCAGATCAGTTTACTATAGCATATAGCTGCCATTTAAACTGAACGATCGCAATCAAGTTCTTGTATGGAAACCTTTCGCATTTGACGTGATATCTTCACGAAATTTGACGTGGTTTACTGCTTAAGGTAACAATATAATCTTCGAAAAAATTGTTCAGGTCGGTTAACTATAGCATATAGCTTCCATATAAACTGAACACATAGTTACTAACAGAAATGCACGTGTGAAGGGTAGATTAGCTTCGATGCAGCCGAAGTTAACGTTTTTTCATGTTTAATTCTTCCTTCGGTGCTCACTTCCCCACGTCTAAACTTGATATTTCAATCCTTGATGATTGATTATCCTGGGGAAGTTTCTGAAAACTTGTCATTAAGCCAAGTCTTTGCTTCTTCTTAACTATGCTTTTTCCCCAATAACAAAAGTTACTTCACTCAAAATGAAATAAATCACAAACTAATGCTTCGACAGCTGTCAAATTTATACACGCGCATTTTGAAGGTTAGGGCTAAATAAAAATCATACAGATTTAATTTTTATATAGTTCATCGAGAAGAACAAGAAGTCCAACTATACATATGCCAGGCCGGGGACTTTTTAACTGACCTGCTACCTTTAGTTCGGTTAAATGAGAAACCGTTTTCTGGCTAACATGGTTCTGAAAATCTCCTAGCTTTAATACCCAACTCGACTTAATATTTAAATTAAAAATTAATTCCTCGCCTGTGTTATATATTTTTTCCGTGACTAGATAATTGTAAATACTTACAATTTCTTTATAAACACAATGTATACAGTGTGTGTCATTAAGGTGGTACAATTACAGTTAATTTTAGTGTAAATTTCGAAAATTAATGAGACTTGCTTATTTCTCTGTAAAAAAGTGTGAAACGCTGAAAAAAATGGATAACGTTCGACTTGATCTAGTGAATTTCCATTGGTTTCTTTAAGGATGATTAAAGGCATCTATTAAGTCTATAAAATTGGAAGTATAGCAGATCACAGAACACCGTAACGCTATTACAACTTCAAAGACATTAGAGCGAATATCTTCTTCCTCAAGCGCACGCCCAACACAGTAGACGCTAAGGTTTCCGTGGGAAGAGAGAAGGTTATTTAATACTGGCTGAATTGAGATCAATGACAAAAATCGGTTTATATACTAAGTATTGACATAAAATAATCTTATGCAACTATTGAGCCGAATTCCTAGCTGATTGTTTTTATAAAAAACGTTCCCCAGATAGTTTTTGAAAGTCTTTGGTCGTCTGAAAACCTCATTCCTTTTGAGATCATAGCACATCTGAAGCTTAAAAAAGCGTCTTCTTCAATCGTTAGCTCAACTTTACCTCACTTAAGTCGGCAAAAGGTAACGGCAATTTGAGAATTTTCCTACATGGCCTTTAAGCAGCTGGCATAATTAAATACAGTTCCATCACACGAACAATTAGCAATCACTCACATGTGATATTAAATTATAGTAATATTAAATTTAAATAAATTTGCATACCAGTATGTTGACGTGAGTTATTAATGAGTACTAACATCTTTTGACAATTAAATAACACTTTACTAACATTGCTGCCGTTCGTGTTTGTAACCGATGGAGGGTGGAGCGTCGCCGACGTTTTGTTTTCGTTGTATAACTGTGTTTTTATGAACTGTTTAATGCGATTTTTTGCCTAGTATTGTTGGTTAACATTCAGAACGGCATCCAATACGAAATCGTCGTACATTTTTAAATACCAGCTTTGATAGCGCCAGCTTACTACGTCGTACTTCAAAGGCTCTTCGTATTATTATCGCTTTTTAATGCTGATCATTAATCTTCACAGCTGAAATGTTATTTTGGATCTGACTGTCAAGCTTGACCTGTCTAGAAGTATGATATACTGTATTTGGTATTCTCATGATTAGACATGTGTATTAGGGTGGGTAAAAAAACGAATAATTATTCGATTGATACTCTGAGAAATCGGTTTTTAGACACCTGTATGGAAATCTCTATAAGGATGAGCTCTTAATTGTAACCGGAAGGTTATTCGTTTTACAGTTTTCAGACTGTTTTTGGTATTCTCATGGTTAGACATATTTATTAGAGTGAGTAAAAAAACCGAATTTTTTTTCGATTTTTACTCTGAAAAATATGTTATCTCCGCCTTACAGTTTTCCATTATTTTTCTGATTATCAGATAGAAAAATCCATATCTAGCTTTTAACTATTTGAAATAATATTTCGTTTTATAGATTTTGTAGGGAATTGAATGTTCTACAAGAAGGTCCTCCACAATTTTTTCGTAAACCTAACCGTTTAAAAGATATTGACGGTTAAAGTTTGAATATTTTTAGGCAAAATTTTTATTAAATGAATTTTTTTCATTTATTTTTTTATTTATTTCACTCTTATTATAAATCGGCGAAATCAGGTTTGTATTAGTTTTGCAGGAAATTTACTGCTCTTCGCAAATCTCTTTCTGAGAGTGCCGAAAGCCACCAATGAAATTTGTGCAGTTTACGGAGACGATGCTATAACAGTTCGTGTAACAAAACAATGGTTCGCTTGCTTCCGTTCTCACAAAGCCAGTTGGTCACAAAGCCTGAATTGGCGCCTCGAAAGGTTATGCTGATTGTTTGGTGGTAATGGAAGGGAATCAACCACTATAAGCTGCTCTACTTTGGTCAACCGATTGATTCTACATTTTAGTGTCAACAACTGACGAGACTGAAGCAAGCAATCGGAAAAAAGCAGCCAGAACTGATCAAGAGAAAGGGCTTCGTTTTGCTTCAGGAAGTAAAGTTGGCTTCACGAGAAGCCTGTAAAAATTATTTGTCGCAGTTTTTCGTCGAGAAACCAGAACAGTTTTACACTGAGGGAATAATGTCTCTAACAGAAAAATGGCAAACAGTGGTCGCCCAAAATGGTATATAATTTAGGTAGTAAATATTCATAATTTGGATTCGTTGAAGAGAAATGTCAAAAGAGCGGAAAAATATGGTGTCCTTTGCTGTCTCTATCGGTCTACTTTTGTAGTACCCTATTGAAGAACACTATATATAATATAAAGTCCACTTGAGTGCTAATGTAGTACGAACTTTGTTGTATGAGTGCCAGGGGAAAGTTGTAAATAATTTTGGCAACAAGCTTAACTGCTCTTAAATAAACATAAATAATTTTTTGACTCTCACTATCTTAAGTACTTAAATACATATATACGAAATTATCTGCAGAAGCACACATGAAGGCGTTTTGCCAGCATCAATCTACAGCTAATCATTAAGTAGAACCAAAGATTTTACAAAGGGGAAGACATATGCATCAAAATAGAATGGCTTCCACAATTATAATAACACATATAATATACTATACAATAAACGCAGTATTTGCATGGCTGAGCAAATGGAAAGTAAGCGATAGATGCTTTGTTATCTACCATATGCGCGAAGTTGACGGTATAAAAGCGCTAAAGCAAGCGCCGCCACAACTCAGTCGGTCAAATACGCCAAATGCTGCGGGCAAATATTCATTTTTATACGAAATTGTTGAGTAGAACAAATTTATTGTAAATAGAGAGAAAAAATCGGTGCGTTTCGAAATGTTTGTATCAAATGTGTTAACCGGCCTTGGCGGCGCGCTAATCGGCAATCTAACCGAGATCCTGGCCACATTGGCCTTCGTCTGCTTCGCGCTATACATTTGGTTACAATATCAATATACATATTGGCGTCGTCACCGTATACCTTATATTGAACCGTCTATGTTTTTTGGCAATCTCAAAGGTATTATCAATTCCGACACCGATCCTTGCACCTGGTTTCAGCATTTGTACAATAATGAGAAGGCCAAAAATCTCGCAGCTGTCGGTATCTATATATTTAATAAGCCTTCACTGCTGATACGTGATCTGGAGTTGATCAAAGCCATTTTGATTAAGGATTTTAATTATTTCTCAAATCGTTATGCGTCGTCGGATCCACATTCCGATTCGTTGGGTTCGGATAACTTGTTCTTCGCTAAGAACCCGCGTTGGAAGGAGATACGCGTTAAGTTGACGCCAGTTTTTACTAGTGGAAAAATGAAGCAAATGTTTCCGCTCATTGAAGAGGTTAGTAAAAAATTACAAAAAAAAATTACAAAAAAAATTCAAAAAAAAAATTACAAAAAAAAATTACAAAAAAAAAATTACAAAAAATAAATAAATAAACGAAAAATTAAAAATAAAATGTTTTGGTAAAAAAAATATGAATTAAAAAAATTACAAAATATAAAATAAAACTTAAAAAAATACAGAAAAATAAAAAACTAAATTTTATTTAAAAAAATTAAATTTTATATAAAAAATGTTCAAAAAATAACATGAAAAGACTATAAAAAGCTGTTAATACAAAAAAAGCATCAATAAAAAATTGTAAAAATTACTTAAAGTGTGACTAAGTCAGTGTTTGAAGCAGTGTTTGAACTTAAATACGGTTTGAAAATATGATGTGGTGTGCAACTTGGATACTCAACAAATCTGAAAGAAAAGTTTGCGACTCATGTGCTTAGTGGTCTGTGAAGTATGTGAGGTTTTCTGTTTACGAATTTGAGTTCAAAAAATTCTCATCACTTAAGTTTCCTCGGGTAAAAAACAGCCTTTTTTCACCAATTTTTTTCTCATGTAAAAAATTAAATATTTTATTAGAATTTTTTATTGTTACAAACATACACTATTAACAAAATAATTCAGAAATTTTCGGAAAAATATATTTTGGCCGAGATTGCAAAGCTATTTCCGATGACTCTTCGGAAAAATATGCGCAGGCGTTGGCAGGATAACTTACAGCATCATTTAAAGTGAAAAAATACGTGGTTTAGTTAAAACCTTAACTTAGAACTTGGACGAAGCAAAAAAAACTGAAAATTTGAAATTTTTACAAAAAAGAAAATTTCGCAAATTTTTTTTCAAATAGTTGCAATCGAAAAAAACCTACGTCCAAGTCTTTAAGAATTGTATCTTAAAGACCTGTATATGAAGTTCTCGAGAAATCTTGGCAACCGACTTCAAAAACACCGTTTCGAGAAAAAAGCGTTTAACGACGGCGCACTTAGCCCAGCTAGCCGCGATCGCACAAGTTATCAAGGCTGTATCTCCGAAACTATTACTCTTGAAAATTTAGAACAATTTTCTAGAGGTATTGTAGATTTTAATAAGATAATACAAAAATTCGATTTTTTGAAACCCGAAAACCCATAAAATTAGCAAGGAAGGCCTCTCATCATAGGCTAGTGATATTAATATTAACAAGTAAGGAAGTAATACCTTCAGGACCATAAGGCTTGTTAGCTATAAGGGGTCTAGTCTTAGCTTTCACCCGATTTATTCAATCTCAGCATAAATATGCAACGTTATTAAAAAAATTTTAATAATATAACTCAGCTATTGGCCGATTGTTGCGTAATAAAGTCACCCGCAAGTTCGAAAATCTTTATATTAAGTGTATGAGCGCTAAAGGAAGTTCCAAAGCTTTCAAATACGGTCGGGAGATCGTTGAAAACATCACGTTCTGGACGACCTTCGACCTCTTCAAAAGAAAAAATATTAAAAAGTGAAGAATATGGTGCTTAAAAATCGTCAGTCAAGTGTTAGAAAGATAGCAAGAGAGCTCGACAACTCTCGCGAGTCTGTTTGAATGATTTTGATGGATATTTGAGTATGAAACGTGTTCTGGCTCGACTCGTCATGATAAAGCTGAAATTTTTTCAAAAAGTTCTAATGCCACCATCAATGGAGAGCATTATAACTGCCGCTGAGACATTGGTTTAAGACTTTGCCATGCAAACAAGTCAACAATCATCGGAATGGAAAGTAAAAAAACCACGCCGAAGTCGTTCCAAATTCAATGTGATACTCGTTGTTTTTTCGATATTAGTGGTTTGGTGCATCATGAATTTGTTGTGGATGTAGGAACAGTCAATAAGGAATTCTATTTGGCCGTACTGAGGCGTTTGCATGAGAACATTCGTTGAAAACGGCCGGAATTGTAGAAGAAAAATTCATGGATTTTACATGGTGATAATGTACCTTAGCATCGAGCCACGATTGTGACCGAATTTAAATCCAAAAACGCAATGAAAAACATCGTTAAATCACTGTGTTGCCCAGACTTGGCTCTTGTTCCCAAGTACTTGCCTGGCTTCAAAACTTTAAAGTTAAAAGATTATGAAATGTTTGGTTATACCCGAACTTAGATCTCCTTGACTTGTCTTAATACTTTTTACTTTCATAAACAATATTATTAATTCGAAAATTTCTTCCATTTTCGAAAGAAAATTTAATAACAAAATTATCTAAACATATTCCCAGGTCGCACGTGAATACGACAAATATCTCTGCGCATTGAAAATGGATGCGAAAACCAACTCCACAATACTAGAAGTAAAGGAACCGAATGCGCTCTACACAACCGATGTGATATCGATCACGGCCTACGGCATACAAGCAAATAGTCTCAACGATCCGAACGGTATTTTCCGTAAAAGTGGCAAGAAAATCTTCACATTTACTTGGTTGCGTTCCATGGAGTTCAAAGCGTTCTTTTTCATACCCACATTGGTTAAGCTTTTCGGCTTCAAAGTATTTTCCAAACAGACCACAATCTTTCTGCGCGACACAATCAATCATGTGATGGAGGAACGCATCAAAAGGGGTAATGTGCGCAACGATTTAATCGATATTTTGATTAAATTCAAACAGGAGGCCGAAGAAGAACTGAAAGAAGGCAAGAAACCGTTCATTTTGGAGAAAGACGCTTTGGCGGCGCAAGCAGCCATTTTCTTTTCGGCTGGCTTCGAAACGTCATCTTCCACAATGTCATTCGCTATGTTTGAAATGGCGCAAAATCCGGAGGTGCAACGACGTTTGCGTGAAGAATTACGCGAGGCATACAAGAATAATGATGGCAAAATAACCTACGAGCTGATAATGGGTCTGAAGTATATGGATAATGTAGTGAAGGAGGTGTTACGTCATTATCCACCACTACCCTTCCTCGATCGCGTATGCACACCGAAGGCTGATGAAAAAGGTTATTCGCTGAACGGTTTTGGTTTGGATTTTACAGTACCGCACAATATGCCTGTCTACATACCGAGTCAGGCTTTACACATGGATCCAAAGGTTAGTTTATGCAACGCACTATGCTAATTTTGGTGTTCATTATTCCTTTTTCATTGCTGTAGTACTTCAAAGATCCCGAAACATTTAATCCTGATCGTTTTCTACCCGAAAACAAACACGAAAATAATATGAATGCCTATATGCCCTTCGGCATCGGACCTCATAACTGTATTGGTGAGCGCTTCGCGATGATCCAAACGAAGTTGGGGCTACTCTACTTCTATCGGAATCATTATGTAACGCCCTGTGAAAAGACACCGAGGAAACTGCATTTGAATCCTCGTGCAATCATATTGCAGTCCTCTGGTGGTATAAATCTGAAAGTCGTGCGTGATCCATTGTTTTAGAGATTAAGTGGGGTGTTTGCAAATGAGGATGCTAATATAGCATTCTATACTATATATACATACTTCAAAGAAGATACATATAGTAGGTGTCATGTCTAACATGGGTAGTGATTAAGCTGTAGGATAAAGTTATTTGAAGTAAGTATTTCAGCTTTACGAAGACAAAATTTTATTGCTTTACTTGTAGATAATTACTTGTAGATAATCTAAATAATCAAAATAAAAATTATACTATCAAAAATTTCGATTCAAATGTAACTGAAATTAAAATTGTTCAACTGATGTTGATGGTTTTTAAAAATATCTTTGACAGATTGTTCAGTTCCAGCCGAGCTTAGGAGCCCTTACTATATTGAATCCAGAATTGTTTGGAAGAACGGATTTTAGAGGAACACCTGGTTTTGTTGTTGCAACGGTTATTTAGTCCTCGTTGGGGTGGTAAGGTTCAGATAAGTTGTCATCGAGGTCATCCAACCGTAGGCCCAGGAAATGTGCTATTTCGACGGGGCGGACCATAGGGAGAAAGGTGTCAGATGTGTAAGATTAGCAGAGCATGCACAGAGGTGGTAAGAGTCATAAGGGGACTCGTTGCAAGCTGTCGTACCAGAACGAAGCTGCGCAAGTGTCACTTGACTGGCGGCAACTTGCACTCGTCGTCTGCAATGGGCGGTGGTTTGACTCCAATTACGACATTCACTGAGAGGGAGCCGGTGAAGGTGTTTATGGCTCTATTGTGAATGATGGTAAGTGCGTATCTGAAGTTAGTTGCGTCCGAAGTCTGGTCAGCATATTGTCTTATATCGTCGACGTAGTTGAGAAAGATGGAAGTTGAGGATGATTTCTACGAAAACATGCCAACAGAAACTTCTAGGAGAGGAGTTCCTCAACTGGGAGTCCGGAGTACTATGTTCTGAATTGTCTGAAGCTTCCTCGTCTGCGTTTCACTACATCCAAGTAACCATATTGTTGCGGCGAGTTAAGAACCGGCCGGCCGATTGCCTCGTATGTTGCCAACAACTTTGCTCCTCTTTTCCCCAGCCGGCTAGCGACCTGAGGATTTCCTCGCGGCTCTGGACTTTGGCTATAATTGCGGTCGTGTGAGGATTGAAGGAGCACACGCTTTCGAGTGCCACAGCTAAAATCTTAGGGTTATTGACGGGGATAACAAGGATCACCTGGTGTAAGGTTTTGGTATTTAGAAAGGTAAGGAGTGTAATAAAACGTTTTTGTGGGGTGCTAAACTTCGAAATATTCCAATTATTGAGAAAAACTGAACTTAGCAGATATCTTCTGCAACTTTTTCTTTCAAGCAAGCACTGAATTCTTTGATTAATAGAGAGTAGATTTATAGCTTAACTAAGCCGGAAAAAATATTAGACGGGTGGACGTCTTCTAAATACCATGGATATATTTAGAGCAAGAAGAAGAAGCTTGCAGTAGATAATTTTTAAGCTTACCTTAAAGTATGATCTGGTCTGATTCTCACAGGTAAATGGTGAACTTTAAGTCTGGCAATAATAACAGGTGATCCAAGTAGAGGTTTTGTTTTCAATATCCTTTTATGACAGATTGCGCATGAGTTGTGTCAAACTGTTGTTATATTTGTTCCGTTATGGTCAACATAATCGGCCTACTGAGCAACATAGCTTCGATCAATGGGCTTTTGCAAAGTTCAAAGAAGATCTGATGTTTTCAAGCCAAATTTTGTTCAGCGATAAAGTCCATTTCGAGCTCAATGGGTATGTAAACAACCAAAGTTGCCGCACTTGTGACGAAAAGCAACCTGAAGCAACTCAAGAGCTGCCATTTCATCTAGGAAAAGCAACAGTTTGTGGGCCGGTGAAATCATCGGTACATATTTCTTCAAAAATAATGCCGGTGAGAACGAAACCGTCAGTCGTGACCGTTTTCGCCACGTGATAACCGCCTATTTAATAACTGAAATTGAAGCTCGTGATCTCGGCGACATTTGGTTTCAACAAGACGGCGCCACTTCCCACACATCGCATCAATCATTAGATCTATTTAGAGAACACTTTGATGAGCAGATAACTTCACGATTTGGACCGGTCGATTGGCCACCAAGATCGTGTGATATCACACCGTTAGATTTTTTCCAGTGGGGATATGTATAGTCGAAAGTCTATGCGGACAATACTGCTTCGATTTAGGCCTAGGAGCAAAACATCACGCGTGTCATTCGCCAGTTACCAGTCGAAATACTCGAACGAGTTATCTAAAATTGGACTCAACGGATGGACCATCGTGGCCGCAGCTAACATTTGAAAGAGATAATCTTTAAAAATGAAATGCCAAAGAATGTTCTCATAATAAACATTCCTAATAAAATTTGAAGCTTCTATGTTTTTTCTTAAAAAAAGTAGGGAACCTCGAATTCGCTCATTCTTTATGTATTTAATAAGCCCGCACAGATGGATGGGACTTTAATTATTTCTTCAGATCCACATCCCGATTCGTTGGGTTCGGATAATTTGTTCTTCGCTAAGAAACCATGATGGAAGAATATACGCGTCAAGTTGCCTATAGTTTTGACTAGTGGCAAAATGAAGCAAATATTTCACTCATCTCCATTTGGATTCTCCTGCCGTCATCTTACTTCGTTTGGTGGTATAGCACTGAAAGTCGTGGGTGATCCATTATTTTGAAGTCGACACGGTAGGCTGTTATAAGTTACGTCGTTATTCTAATATGGTATACAGCAATCAGAAATATTTTCCAATAAAATAACTCCAAAATTGGCATATTACAATCACATTTTATTGATTTATTAAAATAATAGTAAATAGGTGGCAATCTCTCCTGTAAGCCTTTATAAATTTTCTTAGTCTTAAAATGTTAAAAAAAGTATTTGCTATTATTTATTCATCTTGAATAAACGTCAAGTATAGTCCACCTTTAGCTTCTAGCATAAATCTTTTCGGATCAAATCGAATTTCCTTCGTTGTTTTCTCACACAATTCCACACGATGCCGCTTTAAGATGTAGAGTAAACCGAGCTTGACTTGCAGCATACCAAGCCGACTGCCAATACAACCATGTGGTCCGGCGCCAAATGGTAAATAAGTCATTGGTTTGATGGTGTGCAGTTTCTCTTGGGAAAATCTTTGTGGATCGTAAAGTTGTGGATTGGGCCAGAACTGGAAAAAATATGAAAAGAATTATTGCGACTGGAAGCCATCGTGCAAACCGGGTTCTGAAGCAACATATTTTTTAAAAAGAAGAGAATATTCGGTACTACATACATACATATGTATTTTCAAATTCTAATATAGGTACGTAAACGGGCACACATTCATATACATATATTATAGAAAAAGTTTCTGTCCCACATTTCGAGTTTTGGAGTACCTTTATAGTTGAATTTATACAAATCTTACCTTTGGATCACTATGTAAGCCCAAAATGGAGATATATGCCGGCACATCTCTGGGTATGCTCAAATACTTCTTTCCCTTGTCATACCACAACGTCTGCTGCTCGCCATTCGGCAAACACTCACGATTAATGAAGGGTGCTGTCGGATAGAGACGCAATCCTTCGGCGACTACCATATGCATGTATGGCATATGCAATAACTGTTTGTAACTTACACCGCCATTGAATGGATCTCGAAAAATAGCAGCTATTTCGGCTTTTAATTTTCGCTGAATTGCCGGTTGCTTTGCCAATTCGTACAAGATGAGCGCGATCAATGAAGAAGACGTCTCAAAGCCCGCCAATAGAAAAATACCCACTTGCGCGGCGATAAAGTCCGGATGACGCAGCCAAAAGCCGCAAGGTTCTGAGTCACACAAATGCCGTTGCATGTTCAACAACAAGTCGATAAGATCGCCGCCATCAGGCTTACGTTCGGTCACTTTCAAGTGTTCCTCCACCAAACGCCGTAAGTAGTCGGCGTATTTGCGTGTGAACACTCTCGATTTAAGCGTACGCACCCATTTTGGTAGAAAGAATATTGCGAAGAAATCGATAATCTTACGCAGACCGGGTTGGAAGAGATCTTCACACTGTGTGCGCATCTCGCAGCCATCTTTGCGTAGACCTGCCACATCGGTGCTATACAACAGCGCAGCTGTGACGTCAGTTGTGTAGAGCGCACACATTTCTTTCACCTCAATGACGGCAGCGCTTCGGACACTGTGTTCGGACGCGTCTTGCTTTATTTTACGTGTGATATACTCTTCTAATTGTTCGGCGTAGGTAATGAGTTTCGGATACATTACACTTTTGATATGTCCACTAGTGAAAAGTTTCGAAATCTCCCGTCGGCTCTTGCGCCATATCGCATATTTGGCTAAAGGTAGCGTTAAAGCGCCCATTGGATCACTATGTAGATCAGCAGCCTCATAGCGATTGGGAAAACTAGTAAACTGTTTCGTGAGTAACTGCTCGATCAATTGCGGTTCGCGTATAAGCAGCGCGGGCGTTTGTAGTATAAAGAAACCAAAAAATGGTGCCGATTGGAAGTTTTGCTCTTCGTAGAGCCCGCGAAAGTAGTCGCCGAAAGAAGAACGTAACAACAATAGTGATTTTAAATTTCCCAAAAGCGGTGTGGGCTTGAGATATGGTATTTTACGACGATGCCAATAACTGTAACGACGTTGCAACCAAAGTTGTATTAAGGTCATTGCGACAAAGATGAGCGCTATTGTGATCAGCAGTTGGTAGCCGTAGACCGACATGACTTTTGTTGAGCTCTGAAAAATCAATTAAAGCAGAATGTTAAATATTTGGTGCGATGATGCTAAATGCTCTGTTAGCGATGTTCAAGTAACTACGAAGTCTTAAATTTTGTTCAAAGTCCTGTCGACTGCTGGTCTAGCCCAACCCTTAAGGGGTCAGTAGGGTAATCTTTTTTAAATTTTTTTTTATTTTTTTTTTATTTTTAGCATTTACTGTTCCCTTATACTCTAAGAATTAATGTAGAAACCCACTTTACCATTGGAAGGTTTCGAAAAAGGCCCAAAAAGAATAATATCGCTCGACGTTCGGAGCGCTCGGAGTGCATACCTGGCACTTTAAACGTGTTTTTATCAAAACACACTTTTTTAGACTGGCGGACATGATTCCGGTCGAGCTACTGAACCGATTTGCTTAATTTTATTTTAAATGTTCACAAAATGCCCGCCTGTCGTCCCTATCAGATTCATAATTTTTTATTATGATCCAAACATGAGAAAACGTGTCCGCCAGTAAAAAAACGCATCTCATTCACTCAGCCTTTTCTCCGACAGTTGTCATCAACAAATTCCGAAAAAAATTATTTATACACTCCACGATATACCTCATGATGTGTGAAAAAAGTTCTATTGTAAAATAAAAATTTCTATGAAAAAAAATGTTAAAGAAACCGGCCAGATTACCCACTGACCCCTTAAAGATTACTTTCTATATTAAATATTAAGAAACCTCATTTCAAGTCCCACCTAACCTTCATATATCAGATTTCTTCATCTTCTTAATTGGCGTATCATCCATCCGGACAACATGACCTAGCCAGCGTAGCCGCTGTCTTTTAATTAGCTGAACTATGTAAATGTCGTCGTATATCTCGTACAGCTCATCGTTGCATCGAATGCGATATTCGCCGTGGCCAATGCGCAAAGGACCATAAATCTTTCGCAGAATTTTTCTCTCGAAAACTCATAACGTGGACTCATCGGTTGTTGTCATCGCCCAAGCCTCTGCACCATATAGCAGGACGGGAATTATGAGTGACTTATACAGTTTAGCTTTTGTTCGCCGAGAGAGGACTTTACTTTTCAATTGAGTACTCAGTCCGAAGTAGCACCTGTTGGCAAGAGCAATCCTGAGTTGGATTTCCAGGCTGACATTGTTGGTGGTGTTAATGCTGGTTCCTAAATAGACGAAATTATCTACAACTTCAAAGTTATGACTGTCAACAGTGACGTGAGAGCCAAGTCGCGAGTGCGACGACTGTTTGTTTGATGACAGGAGATATTTCGTTTTGCCCTCGTTCACCGCCAGACTCATTTTCTGTGCTTCCTTGTCCAGCCTGGAGAAAGCAGAACTAACGGCGCGGGTGTTGAGGCCGATGATATCAATATCATCGGCATACTCCAGCAGCTGTACACTCTTATAGAAGATGGTACCTTCTCTATTTAGTTCTGCAGCTCGAACTATTTTCTCCAGAATATATAAATTCGTAATTTGACGAAATTAGTTGTCTTCTTCACAAAAAATACAACTCAATACCCCACGGTCAGGCTCCGAGTGTTAAAACTACAGTCTTCGTGGTGTGCTGCACCAAAAATTTACTACAATTTCTACTCCTTATCAGCTTTGTTAATAGTTGCGAGTTGCGACTATTGGAAGCGTCATCGGATTCCATATTTAATGTAGGTTCAATTTTAAACTGTTGACTGTAACGAAACACAGTCTCTATGATGGTGATCAAAGAGCTGTGGTCTCTCTACTAAACGAATGCGATTGCGACTACCGTTTCTCGATCGGCAATGCACCGCGCCGATGGAGGAAGACGGTTACTCGTTGGAATCATTTCACAAATATCGTTTGCCACAGGGTATGCCAGTTTACATACCAGTTTATGACCAGCATGTGGATCCGAAGGTAAATATGATTTTGTTGTAACGATACGATACACTCACTTTTGCAAACTCTACTCACAGTACTACCCTGAGTCGACCAAATTCGATCCAGCGCGTTTCACACCACACGACAAGAAACAGTTGACACCTTACACTTTGAACTGGATCCGCACGCTTGTATTGGCGAACGCTTCGCTTAAGCTACAAACCAAAATCGGACTCACCTGCTTTCTACTTAACCACAAAGTGACGACTTGTGCGCGCACCAAAATTCCCATGCAGCTGGATCGCAGAAACGGACTCGTAGTGATCCTGTACTGGCTGTATTTATCTAAATGTTGTGTTGCCGTCTACAGATCTGCGTAGATCAGCGTTCACCGTGCGAAACGCACGAATGAGTGAAAGTTGTTTGGTGTCATACGATTTTAAGGGCACAAGCTCAATATCGATTAGTAAACTACACACATTTACTTCTAATTTCTATTTTGCAATCTTAGACTTGGGTCAACAGCACTTTTGCGTGTTTTGGGTAATTTATAAGATTCTCTAATTTTCATTTTCATTTTTATAGTGACGCATGACTTCAAGTTGTAGCACTATCATACTAAATAAGCATGTTCACGAGTTTGTAATTCACATTGACACTCCGCATGACACACGCGATCACGAAGGGATCTTATGCTAGCATCAATGAAAATAAAAACTTCAAAATCTGTCGTATGACGTTTTGTTCACAAAAGAGTTGGGGAGCAATGTAGATTGGCACGAGAGTAGTCTGATAGTTCTGATGAAAGATATTCCTTTCGAGCTCCTCTCAACTTCAATGTCCCATATAGAGGTGGATAATGCTGTGATTATAGTTAGTTACGCCAAGTTTTGAGCCTATTTAATCCTAATTTATCCAAATGAGACAAAATTATTCTTACTTAGAAGAGAAAGTTTGCCCAATTCTCAAGGCTAGTAAATAGAACCTCGTACTGAAATCCGACTTTTTTTAATGTAGCAGTACCAAACTCTCGTCCAAGTGAGTCATATTAGTTTGGCATTTGAAGAACAACAAAGCAGCGGGAACCGATGGATAGCATATTGAAATATAGCGGCGAAGACCTAATGGAGCATGCATCAGCTACTTTGTAGAATATGGTCGGACGAAAGCATGCCAGACGATTGGAATTTAAGTGTGCTCTGCCCGAAAGGGGAGAACCCACAATCTGAGCCAATTACCGTGAAATAAGCCTACTCAACATCGCATATAAGGCTCTATCGAGCGTATTGTGTGAGAGACGGAAGCTCACCGTCAACAAACTAATTTTTCTTTATTAAAGTGGCCTTACACCTGGAAAATCTACCATCGACCAGATTTTCACCAAGCGCAATTGTAGCGATACCTTCCGAAATTAGTTTGATTTTTGAACATTCACAGCCTTGCTGTGTGCTCATAGCGCTTGTCTTTGACAAGTTTTAAGTAAATGGCTTCCTTATGGCTTAACGCTAAGGACAGTGGATCGAAAGAAATTTCCGATGGTGTCTTCTCACATGTATGTAGTGACATAATGATTCTTCAAAATATGCACCAAACCCAGCTTAGACTGCAGCAATCCGATGCTACAACTAATACAGTTTCGTGGTCCAGTACCGAAGGGAAAGTAGGATATAGGCTTATGGGTTTTCTTATTCTCGGCGCTGAAGCGGTCACGATCGAAGGTGTTCGGTTTGTCGGTCGAATGTAAAGGTTAGCTGTTTTCGGCCTAGCGCACGAAGCTCGGCATTCGGATCTACAAGACTATTGGCTTTAATGCCAAAAGCGATAGTGGCAATCACATCGGTGGTGAAGTTTGCACAAATATCTTTAACTTCAGTTACGAAAGCGTCGTCTGTTTTCGCAAATTAATTCAAATGATCTTCCAACTCTGTGCCGATCTACATTACGATTACACATAGTAAAAAATATATATTAATACAAAAGTTAGGAACTAACCTCAGTCATTAGTGAATACATTTGTTTGATCTTTCCCATTGTGAAAATCGGCGTTATTTTCGTTCTCAAATCCTTCCATTGTGAATTGCGTATAAAAAATAGATTATTCGAAACCAAGGGATCATTGCGTGGATCAGCAATCAGACCGCTTGACCGATTGGTGAATTGCGAAAACTCCTTAATTAGCACAGATTTTATAAGTTTCTGGTCACGCAACACTAACGCTGGCCGATTGAATATGTAAATGCCGACTGCTGCAGCTTTTGACATTCTAGCGTCTTTATAAATGTCCGATAGATATAGTTAGAAACTATTGCTCATTTTAAACAAAATTTCCATATTGCCAATCAGTGGCAGTGGCGTCATATAGGGAATCTTATTGCGTTTCCAGTAGCCATATGTGTAGCGCCACCAAAAGTAGACGAGCGCCAATAGAGCCGCCAAGAGGCCTATGGTGCCTGCCGTCAGCATTATAATTTTGGGTAAATAAATTTAAAAGTTTTCTCTGAAAAAAATCTGGAAAATTCGCTTTTTCGGTCATCTAACTGCATACAACCTTTTAAAGGGTTTCATGGGTTTACGGGTTTAAAAAAATCGATTTTTTTTATGGTGTTATTAAATTCCACAACACCTCTAAAATATTGTCCTAAATTTTCAAATTGATCGGGGTAATAGTTTCGGAGATTCAGCCCTGAGAACTTGTGCGCTCGAGGCTAGCTGGGCTAAGTGCATCATCGTCTTTAAACGCGTTTTTCTCGAAACTGTGTCAGTGGGCAAGATTTCTCGAGAACTACTCAACCGATCTTCATGAAATTTTACACAGGTCTTTGAGATACAATTCTTAAAGACTTGGACAAAGGATTGTTTTTTTGTAAAAATGTTTGCCAAAAATTCAATTTTCAGTTTCAGTTGTTTTTCCTTCGTCCCAGTTTTAAGTTAAGGTTTTAACTAAAACACATATTTTTTCCATTTAGATGATCCTGTAAGGAGTTATCCTGGCCGAGCAATGGCGGAGTTTAAACATTTTTTTTTAATTTCAGAATTTCTTTGTTAATAGTGTATATTTTTAACAATGAAAAATTCTAATAAAATATTTAATTTTTCATATGAGAAAAAAATTGTTGAAAAAAGACTGTTTTTTACCCTAGGAAACCCATGTAACCGCTTAAACAATTTGATATTCTAAGCGTTGAATATATAGATTTTATGATTTTGCCATGATTTTATGTACCAAAAACTTTTCTAAGGTATACTTGTTGCTTTTTTTATTGGTAAATATTATTAATTGTTTATAATTTTATGCACAGTTTTTATATTTTGTTTCAAAAATGTATGTAAAGCATAAAATTCTAGTATTTGTTAAAAAAATTTACGTATAACCTCAAATTATTTTTTGAAACGCATTAAATAGGGTAGATGTAGTATCATTTATAGAATTATGTTATCAATGAATTCGAATTAAATACGGGATGTCTCAAAATTAATGCAAGATTTCAATTTGCCGCCATTTACTTATGTAGTAAAGTGTTGACAAACCCTAAAAAATTGACAGCTAACAGTTTAGGCTTGGCTAGAAGTAGAACAAGATGTCTTCGTTGTTGAATTATATTTCAAAAATAATGAAAGCTTGGCGAGCGCAGTTCGAAAATTTCATACAAAATATGGACGGAATAGTGAATTCCTCATTTGTAAGGAATAATTGAAATGGCGGCAAATTTAAATCTCGCGTTAATTTTGAGACATCCCGTATAATTCAAATTGTCAATTGACATAAACATAAATACACTTGAATACATAAATCAATTATAAATAATCGTGTTGTTACAAAAATACAAACGAGGGTCTAATTTTGCGCAAATCTGAAAACGCCAAGTCATGCTCGCGTAATAAAAGAAAGGTAGGTAGGTAAGAGGACTGTCGGCCATAATTAACGCTGGTAGCGCCATTTTTATACAACAACGTAAAACCTTATCTCGATATCACGTTCTACTGAGCTGTTCAAACCATACCATGATGATATCAATATCTTCGGCATACGCCAGCAGCTGTACACTCTTACAAAAGATTGTACCCGCTCGATTAAGTTTGCAGCTCGAATTATTTTCTCCAGCAGCAGATTGAAGAAGTCACACGAGAGGGAGTCGCCTTGTCTGAAACCTCGTTTGATATCGAACGGCTCGGGGAGGTCCTTCCCGATCCTGACGGAGCTTTTCGTGTTGCTCAACGTCAGTTTACACAGCTGTATTAGTTTTGCGGGGATACCAAATTCAGACATCGCGGCATAAAGGCAGCTCCTTTTCGTGCTGTTGGAAGCAGCTTTGAAATCGACAAAGAAGTGATGTGTGTCGATTCTCCTTTCACGGGCCTTTTCCAAGATTTGGCGCATGGTGAATATCTGGTCGGTTGTTGATTTGCCAGGCCTAAAGTCACACTGATAAGGTCCAATTATTTTGCTGACGGTGGGCCTTAATCCTTCACACAATATGCTCCATGGAACCTTATACGCGATGTTGAGCAGGCTTATCCCACGGTAGTTGCCGCAGATTGTGGGGTCTCCCTTTTTGTGGATAGAGCAGAGCACACTTAAATTCCAATCGTTGGGCATGCTTTCGTTCGATCATATTCTACAAAGAAGCTGACGCATGCTTCTTCGCCGGCGTGTTTGAATAGCTCGTTGTTCTTCAGACGGGTAATTGCTATTCGAACTTTTTCATGGTCGGGCAATGCTCCATCCTCATCGATTGAGGAATCGGGTTCGCCTTCTCTTGGCGTTGTACGTTCACTGCCATTCAGCAGGCTGGAGAAGTGTTCCCTCCATAATTTAAGTATGCTCTGGGCATCGGTGACTAGATCACCTTTGGGAGTTCTACAAGAATATGCTCCGGTCTTGAAACCTTCTGTAAGCCGCCGCATTTTTTTGTAGAATTTTCGAGCATTACCCCTGTCGGCCAACTTATCAAGCTCTTCACACTCACGCATTTCGGGCTCTTTTTTTTCTGTCTGCAAATGCGTTTCGCTTCCCTCTTCAACTCTCGGCATCTATCCCATCCCGCATGTGTTGTGGTCTATGGAAACGTTGTAGACGAGTGCTCTCAGAGCAAGCCGTGCAGAAAATCGTTCGGCTGTCTGTTGTGATTGCAGCTTCTCAACGTCGAACCTTACTTGTGTTTGTTGACGTGCGCTTTTTGCTGCACAGAGGCGGGTGCGAATCTTGGCTGCAACAAGATGGTAGTCCGAGTCGATGTTAGGAGCGTACGCACGTCTAGAACACTGGAGACGTGTCTTCCGTCTATCACAACATGATCGATCTAGTATCACAGAAAAACCATATTTCGGGCCCCGGCGAAGTCGATCAGCCTCAACCCATTTGGAGATGTTTCGTCGTGGATGCTGAATTTACCAAAGATACCTTATTTGCCCACCTTGGCTTTAAAGTCGTCAAGCACGATTTTGACATCGTGGCGGGGGCAGCTCTCATAAGCGCGCTCCAAGCGCTCATAGAAGGCATCTTTGGTCACATCGTCCTCTCTTCCGTCGGGGCGTGGACGCAAATCAGCGATATGTTGAAGAGCCTCGCTTTGATACGGATTGTGGCTATACGTTCATTCACCGGAGTGAATGATAGTACTCGGCGATGGAGTCTCTCTCCCACCACGAATCCCACACCAAACTTGCGCTCCTTTATATGGCCACTGTAGTAAATGCCACAAGGACTTACTCGTCTCAGTCCTTGTCCCGTCCATCGCATTTCTTGGACGGCGGTGATCTCAGCCTTTATTTTCACGAGGACATGAACCAGCTGGGCAGTGGCACCTTCCCAATTAAGGAACCGGACATCCAGGTGCATGCCCTCAATTCGTGGTCCTTATTTCGTTTGCCATGGTCGTCATCAAAAGGGGGTCTCTCATCCGAGGCTGATTGTTAATTTTCATTGGGGGTGTTTTTTTACGTGGCGGATCCCAAACCCAGCGCACAACCCTATGTAAGGGATATTTCGCCTTCTCACTTTAGCTCGCCTTCAAACGGATGTTCTTAGGGTACCTAGAGGATACTTGGTCAAAGACCGGAAGTCGTGAGCTGCTTGAGCCATATGTAAAAGAATTGTTTCTGGCCACTCCCAAGTGAATGGCGATCAGAGAACTTTCCTCACTTGCGTGAACTTCTACACATGACTCCATCCTCCAAGGTTAGCAGGCTTACTGTCCAGTTAATAGAGATTATACTTAATAAACACTAACAAATTGTGGTTCAGTAGTTCATGGCTAATGGAGATGTCCGTAGAGAGTATATTTAATAGAGCTTTCACTGTATTTTTTATTTATGAATTGTATTTACTATCCCATCTTCTAAGTTGATTCGAAATGGACACAGTGTGCTAAATTTTACAAAAATCGGTTCAGTAGTTTAGGAGCCCATCGCGGACAAACAACGTGACACGTAATTTTTGTTATACCCTGAACAGGGTATATTAAGTTTGTCACGAAGTTTGTAACACCCAGAAGGAAGCGTCGGAGACCCTATAAAGTATATATGTATATAAATGATCAGTATGTTGAGCTGAGTCGATTTCCATCCGGCTGTCTGTATATATACGAACTAGTCCCTCAGTTTTTAAGATATTGTTTTGAAATTTTGCAAACGTCATTTACTCTTCATGAAGCTGCTCATTTGTCGGAACTGCCGATATCGGACCACGGAATCAAGTTCTTGTATGGAAAACTTTCACATTTGACAATATATCTTCACGAAATTTGGTATAGATTATTTTCTTATTTGTTGCCTACAAAGAAAAGAAACGATTGTTGTTGTTTCCAGGACTACTTAACAAAAGGACAAATCGTTCTTGTTCTGTTGCTAGATATGTATGTAGAGTACCCTAGAGCAGAATACTAATTGTAAGTTATTCATCGAAGTTAAGAAAATCATCTACATACTCGTATCACTGTAGAAATATTATATTTAGGTTAATTTCTTGATTGGCCTCGAGACCTACATAGGTACATATATGTGTGCTACTGTCTATTTGTAGAACCAAAATATCTATGCTGTACAAAACTGTAGCTTTTTTATTATTCTTAAATCAATAAAATTATATATAAGTTCAGTAAGAGCATTCTTATGAAGGCTGTAGTATCCCTCCAGAAGCTTTCACTGATCGAACCGTAGCTAAAACGTTCTTTAAAATTTTGAGTCTAAATATTATATTTATCTTCAAAAAGCTCTCTCATATCGGAAACGACGATTGTTCCGTAATCCTGTAGGTGAAAAACCGTTACAGCGATAAGCTGTTTATGAGCGATAAGCGAGGTAAGTACGACTGTACCGAATTACAACCGTTTGAAATTTATAAATTATTTTAATTAATTATTAATTTCTCAAGGCAATCGCCGGTAATACATATGTATATATAGTAAACTTATTTTATTTTATTTTTACAATGATAGGAAATTATCAAGAGATACTAGGCGCTGACAGGCCCACCGGGTATGCTAGAATGATGTGTCAAAAAGTTCTTCAAGTGTGCTGATAAAGTCTAAGTTTAGTTGTTGTTTGTTTGTGTAGGACTGCGAAATTTAATAAACAAAAGATAGCTAATTTCTGCAAGTCATTCAATAAAGTTAGATCTGGTCTCTGCCAGTCCTTATTTATATTGTATAAAGTCAAGATAACGTGGCTGGAAATACCTTATCTAGTAGAGACAAAACAAAAGTCCAAAAGGTACACACATTGTCTCTACCAAATGAAATATGTACCTTATTTGGTACCGTGTAACCTTGACTTTATACAATATTTGTACAGGGTTTGTCCAGAAAGTAATAGTACTGAAGTTCTTTCGCCGCGACCGTAATTCGGAGCGTGAACGCACCGACTGGATTCGGTAGAGGTCAGAAGTCTCCAAGCACCTGGAGGGTCAAGATAAACATTTTCGCGCGACGTGTTTCTGTGAGTGGTGCAAGCCGAAAATGCAGCGATCGTTAGAGCGGAGGTACACGATTAACTTTTTAAGATCGAAGGCATCGTCCACCATGAATTTGCTCCTCCTGAACAAACCCTCAACGCCAAGTTTTACATGGAAGTCCTCAAGAGATTCAAACAAGATATCGCAGCCGATTGGAAGTTGCATCACGACAACGCCCCGGCTCACACCGCCTTTCTTGTGAACAGCTACCTAACCAAGACCGGCATTCCAACGCTTCCGCAGCCGCCCTACAGTCCAGATGTGGCCCCCTGACCTTTTTGTTTCCTTGCCTGAAAAGGCAGCATGCACCTCGGCTCTCAAGGCTATTCCGGCTAATGGCTTCCGTGACGCCTTCAATGTTTGGAAATCGCGTTGGCAGCGCTGCTTCGACGCAGAAGGAGCTTATTTTCAAAATTTTTAAAGAATTGTAACGATTGGTACAATACACAAATCGAGAAGCAATTAATATAAGGGAATAAAACTTTGCACAAAGAATGCCTTTAGTGTGTGCCACCTTATGACCAAAAATTGCTCAAGTCCATCAAAAACTGTTCACGCCCCTAAGTACCGAACATTTGGACCTATAATAAACTTTTGATTGAATATATCGATCTATAAGTGAGATATATATTTGAAATTCAGGGATAGTCTTTCTCTGATAATGGTATGTCTATATGTCAAAAAGGGTTTAAATCGGGCAAATACTTCTCTGAGTCCTCATATACCAAACATAAAGATTTTCGAACTTCCTGATTACTTTGTACCCCATATTACGACCAATAGTCGTATTTAAGTTATCTGAATGAAAATTACAGAGCGTGTTTTACTCATAACAATGTATCTTGGCGCCTAAAATAAATAAATTTGAGCGAAAACTTGACTTACATCCCATATAACTAATATCAGAATTTTCGAAAATTCGGCTGACTTTACTCTATATAACTGGTTTACAACTTAAAGTATTTTCCTCGCTTTGATTTTTGCAAGTTGCAAGAGTATAAAATGTTCGGTTGCACCCGAACGTAGTTCTTCCTTCCTTGTTGTAACACGATTTGTCCTTTGCTTCAAAATAGGCCTCAGTTTCGGCGATCACCTCATTATACGACGAAAATTTCTTCCCAGCGACCACGAGTTTGAGATCTGAGAGCAGGAAATAGTCACTGAGGGCCAGATCTGGAGAATACGGTGGATGCGGAAGAGATTCGAAGCCCAATTCATGGATTTTTTCCATCAGTTTCATTGACATTGACTTGTCATAGACGTGTTTCGAAGCCACCTTATCGTATTTGGTTAACATATTTCAGGCCACATGATAATCTTGCAATATCAGTTTGCGCACACCATAAATAGTTTCCGGAACATCAACTGACTTTATACGGCCTTCCCGAAATTCGTCTTGGATTGATGTATGACTTCGATTGAGTTCACCATGCCATCGCTAAACACTGTCCTTGATCGAGCTTCATCGTCAAAAATTTAATTAAGGTCTTCTATGCACTCTTGATGAGTTAATACGTCAATAATTGTAAAACATAATCGTTCGAAAAAATTCCATTTTTTGGTTGCTACTGCATATCATCAACCGACGAAAGCGTGAGAAAAGTGAAACAAGGGTTGACAAGTAGTTTGCTTTTTATTTCAAAAAATTTAAATTGATATTTCGAAATTAATTCGAATTTCGAACATTCACTGCCTGGCATTGCGTTCATAGAGTTTGTCATTGACAAAGTTCAAGTAAACTCCATCCTTATAACTTAGCACTAAGGAAAGTGGATCAAAAGTCATTTCCGACGGTGTCTTCTCACATGTGGTCACATAATGATTCTTCAATATATGCACCAAACCGATTTTAGACTGCAGCAAACCGATGCGAGAACCAATACAGTTACGTGGTCCAGTGCCGAAAGGAAGGTAGGACATAGGCTTATGGGTTTTCTTATTCTCGGCGTTGAAGCGTTCAGGATCGAAAGTGTTCGGGTTGGGCCAAAACTAGAATTGAGAGATTGTAAGGGCGATCGAATTCGGTTAAATCTGAAATTCACTCACCTCGGGATCACGCTGTATGCCGAAGATTGGTATAAAAACAGGCATACCTATGGGCACTGTGTAATCGTAAAACGGTTTAAGATCGAATTGCTTTTCCCCCTCCTTCGGCAGATATTCACGATCGAGATAAGGTAGTACTGGATATAAACGCAGTACTTCGTCAACTACCATACTCAGATATGGTAGATTATTGATAGTCTCATATGACATTGTACCCTGCTCAGCTACGAAAGCTTCACAGATCTCATTGCGCAGACGCTCTTGTAAATCGGGACGTTTCGATAATTCGTATAGGGCAAATGTCATCGTCGAAGATGACGTCTCAAAACCAGCTGACAGAAATACGGCAGCTTGTGCTGTCAACATATCCTGTACCTGAGCATTATATTCGCCTTTCGCAACTGCTTCTTCTTTAAGGCTCACCAACACATCGATGAGGTCGTTGCGAGTCGCTTTGCTCTCTTCTCTTGACGCCATAACATGACTGATGGTGCCACGTAAAAAGGAACTGAACTCTGCTGTAAAAATTTTAATACGAAATGTAGAGACCCACTTGGTAACAAAAAAGGCGATGAAGAAGTCAATGGCACGACGGAATGTAAAGGTGAACAATTTTCGTCCCTGCGAGCGAAATTCGGCGTTTGGATTTACAAGACTGTTGGCTTTTACACCAAGAGCGATGGTGGCAATTATATCGGTGGTGAAGCTTGCACAAACCTCTTTAACTTCAGTTACGAAAGCATCACCATTCTTCGCATGCGATTTCAAATGGGCTTCCAACTCCGTGCCGATCTATAGGCGCGTAACGAGGGATACACATAGTAAAAAATATATATTAATACAAAAGCTATGTATATTTATGCGCATACTAACCTCAGTCATTAGTGGGTACATTTGTTTGATCTTTCCCGTTGTGAAAATCGGCGTTATTTTCGTTCTCAAATCTTTCCATTGTGGATTGCGTATGAAAAATAGATTATTCGAACCCAAAGCATCATTGTGTGGATCACAGCCGGCTGACCGATTGGCGAACTTCGGGAATTCCTTGATTAGCACGGATTTTATAAGTTCCGGTTCACGTAGCACTAACGCTGGCTTGTTGAGTATATAGATGCCGACTGCCGCAGCCTTTGACATTTTAGCATCCTTATAGACGTCAGATAGATATAGATAGAAACTATTGCTCGTTTTAAAAAAAACTTCCATATTGCCAATCAGTGGTAGTGGCGTCATATAGGGAATCTTATTGCGTTTCCAGTAGCCATACGTGTAGCGACACCAAACGTAGACGAGCGCCAAGAGAGCCGCCAAGAGGCAAGCGGTATTTACCGACAACATTATGCGCACTGTTTATGAAGAGAGTAGATGGTGAGGAGAGTAAAGAAAAGTATTATTTATAAGTTATTTTGATGGATAACATAATATTTAGGCTAATTTCTGGATTGAACTCGAGTCCTATGTATATAGTATGCGCTACCGTCTATTTGTAGAAGCAAAGTATCTGTGCTGTACAAAGCTGTAGTTTCTTTATTATTTTAAAATCAATAAATTTATATATAATTTCAGTTAGAGCATTCTTATGAGGACTGTAATATCCTTCCAGTAGCTTTCATTGATCGAAACGTAGCTAGGACGACCTTTAAACCCCATAATTACCAAGGTTAGCCCTAAAATCTTTAAGCCACGCGATCTTCAAAAAGCTCCCTCATATCGGAAACGACAATTGTTCGGTAACCCTTTTCGCTGTTCGTGAAAAAATGTTAAAGCTGACCATTTCGAGAGCGATGTACGATACAGGTACGACTGAACCGAATTTCTACCGTTTGAAATACATAAATAATCTTCATTAAGTATTTAATTGCCTAAGGCAATCGCCGATAATATTTATATAAACTGTTTTATAGACTTATTTATAAGTCTTTACGTATGTTTGATTAAAATGTGCAAGTCATCGCTCTAAAATCGTTTCATCTTCGTGATAAGCAATTGGCGAGCAATGCTAAGCTCGTTAGGGTATGTTAGTACGGTGTAGCGCAAGATCTTCAAGTGTGCTGATTAAATGTGTTTATGCTTTGTTTGCCTAGGTGTCGGTGGTTTAATTAGTAATTATTAACTAATTTCTGCCAGTCATTCAATAAACAACAGTTACTACTGTCCTACTATATAAGTATATGTATTCTATAAAATAAAAAAAGACAAGATAACACGGCTTATCTATAGTATAATAATATACATTATATATATAAGTATATGTATATATATAAGTTTATATGTGTATTGATATCAGGAACTTTGTCTTTTTAAATTTTAGACATATAGTACATATCTGGTAAACAGTGATTTTGTTGCCATAGCTATAAGATCGGCTTTGGACACTTTTGTGCTCACTATTCATTATTCTCTCAATGAGTTTGTAAGATTTGCTCTCGTTTTTTTTTTAAATCCTCATTTCCATTCATAAACTGGAAGGGTTTGGTGCTGGAAAATCGTCAGACAAGTGTTGGAGAGAGAGCTTGGCATCTCTCGCGATTCCGTTCGAATGATTTCAGTGGAAATTTTAGGTATGAAACGCGTTCTTGCTCGATTCGTCCCGATAAAGCTGAATTTTTTTCAAAAAGCGTACCCTAAATATGTCTATTTGGACATGCGAATTCCGATTCCACATTCAGAGAGCATTATAACTGCCTAGGAGACATGAGTTTATGAGTTTAATATGCAAAAAAAGTCAACAATGATCGGAATAGAGGAAAATAAAAACGAGCCGAAACCAATAAAACTACGCCAAAGCCGTTCAAAAATTAAAGTAATGCTCATTTTCATTTTTTTTTTCGATATTCGTGGTTTAGTGCATCATAAATTTGTTGCGTGAGAACATCCGTCGAAAACGGGAATTGTGGAAAAACGATTAGACGAATTTAACAAAAGGATAATGCATCAACGCATCGCAATGAATATCAACGTTCAACCACCGTATTCATCAGATTTGACTCCGTTTCATTTTTCTTGTTTCCCAAACTGAAATTGCCGCTCCGTGGAACCCGTTTTCAATTGATCGAAGAGATAAAGCAAAATTCGGTGAAGGAGCTGAAGGCCATCCAAAAAGTGCGTACGAAAAGTGTTTCGAGGACAGTGGATGGGAATCGCTACCGCTCAATGATAATCGAATATTTATACCCTGAACAGGTTATATTAAGTTTGTCACGAAGTTTGTAACACCCAGAAGGAAGCGTCGGAGACCCTATAAAGTGTATATATAAATGATCAGTATGTTGAGCTGAGTTGATTTAGCCATATCCGTCTGTCTGTCCGTCTGTCTGTCTGTATATGTACGAACTAGTCTCCCAGTTTTTAAGATATCATTTTCTATTCAAGAAGCTGCTCATTTGTCCGAACTGACGATATCGGACCACCATAACATATAGCTGTCATACAAACTGAACGATCGGAATCAAGTTCTTGTATGGAAAACTTTTGCATTTGACGTGGTATCTTCACGAAATTTGGTATAGATTATTTTTATAGGTAACAATATAAACTCTGAAAAAATTGTTCAGATCGGTTAACTATAGCATATAGCTCCATGCAAACCGAACGATCGGAATGAAATGCTTGTATGGGAAACTTCCTCATTTGACGATATATCTTCACGAAATTTGGTATGAGTTATTGTTTATAGAAATAATGTAAAATCACAAGAAATTGTTCAGATCGGCTCACTGTAGCATATAGCTGTCATACAAACCGAACGATCGGCATCAAGTTCTTGTATGGAAAACTTTTGCATTTGACGTGGTATCTTCACGAAATTTGGTATAGATTATTTTCTAAAGCAACAATGTAATCTCCGAAGAAATTGTTCAGATCAGTTAACTATAGCATATAGCTGCCATACAAACTGAACACATAGTTACTAACAGAAATGCACCTGTGAAGGGTATTTAGCAGCAAGCGAAGTTAACGTTTTTTCTTGCTTTTTTGTATTTGTTTTCACTAAAAAATATTTTAAAAGTTTAAAAAATTCTTTTTTTTTTGTAATTTTTCCAATACTTTTAAATTTATTTTATGATTTTCGCACTAATAATTTTGATTAAAAAAATATTATTATTTTTATAATTTTTTATTTTTATTTTTGTTTGTTTTTTTTTTTTTTGCTTTAAAATATTTAAGTTTGAGATTTATACGATTTTAAGCACGTTAAAATACTTTCTTTTGCTTATTTTTAACAGTAACTCGACAGATTTTCTATTATTTCAAAAATAATGTACTAAAATATAAGTATTATATTTTATTCTAACATTTTGTCAAGATTTTAAAAATTTTCATTTTTCTAAACTTTTAAATACAATAAATTTAAATTTTTTTTTTATTGATGCAAAAGTTTAATTAAAACGCAAAAAAAATATATAATTTATATTACACATCACTTTTAATTACTTCGAAAAAATTATTATATAATAATCAACTGCAGTCACTTCGATAAAATTATTCTATAATAATAATAAAAGAAAAAATTCCACTATATTATTTTAAAATTTTTTGTTTTAAGAATTAAGCATACTAATGCTTTTGGTCGATATTAGTTAGCACTGCACACATTTAAAAAATCGCATATGATGCATTAATATCACACGATATAAAGATATGTACATATGACACCAACCAAATCGCTGAAGCTGCGACATGTGCAGTACAAAGCTGTGAGCTTCATGGGTCAGCGAATCTCATTCCTTAATCATAACTCATGATCTCTTAATTAATTGCAACTTTTAGTTCTAATTCGGAATTCAATAGAGGAGCTTAGCTCCAAAAATATTTTTTTTATTAAAAAATACAAACTCTTTTTAAATTATGTACATAGTATACCTTAAGAAAAATATTATTTATAAAAGAAGTTTTAATTTCTGCCGAACTTCAGTAACGCGCTTCCACAATAACACTAAGTATGCTAGTCCTACAGGCTGGAGCTTTTATTTTCTATCTAAAACATACATACATATGTAAGTTTTAAGAGATTGTTAAATGTACATTAGGATGTTTGTATGTATACGTCTGTTTATGTAAATAAGTATGTATCAAACATACATACATACATATGTAGAATTGTGTTATCAAAAACTTGGGCATTCCGAAAATATACATAATTCAAATTGGCAATTCTTTATCTTTTATGTATAAACATACGCATATATACATACATACATAAATAAACCGCTACATGTTTAATCATGTTGTTACAAAAACACGAGTGTGCGCCTAATTTTACCGGTGCGCAATTGCGAAAACGCCAAATCATGCGGCGGTAATGACTGCTAAGACGCGCATATGCGTGTGTGGGCGTGAGTGTATGGGTGTTTCTTAAACAACTTATTTAAATGATTTGCTACTTAAACTCTCAATGAATAAAACATAGCCAAGTTTTTTAACTATCAATCAAATTAGACGTAGAAATAAATAAAAAACAATTATTTGCATTCTATAAATTTGTACAGTAATGCAATAAAATAAGCAAATGCATGTAAGTATGTGTGTGTGTCTCTTATAAAAGTCATCGCCTAGCTGCCTTTCTCTTCTCTATCTCAGCGATAATGCCAAAATGTCTTGGCGACATTACGCAGCGAATACTACCCCCAAATAGCTCTCTTCATAACCCAACTCCAGCAAGCACAACAAACGATCCAGCTATGTGAGGCTTTCTGCAATTCATTAAGATTACACGCCTTCATGTTCTTCATAAATACATTGGGTTTAAACGATACCGACGGAGAATTTCAGCCAACTTAAATTTCCCTCTTAGGTTTACAAATAACGGGGTTTTCAGTAGGGACGCTACAATGTAGACCGATAGAGGCAGCAAACGAAACCATATTTTTCCCCGCTTTTTTGACATATCTCTTCAGTAAGGTTTGCCATTTCATCATGAAAAGATATACGATCCAACAACGAGTCGAAATTTTTAAACTTTACTTCCGAAATTTGGAGCCTGTGGCCTGCACTTTAAGATCGCTACGTCTATTTTATGGTCGTCATAATCGTCCGGTCAGATCAACAATTGAGTGTCTAGTGGAAAAACTTGTATACACAAGACAGTATAAAATATTCCCGTACCAGTGAGACAAAAAAGTGCCCGTAGTGTCGAGAATATCACTTCAATTGAGAAAGATTCAAATCAGTCTCTCACACGTCGTTCTTAAGCGTTGGGCATCTAGGTGACGTCGTTGTGCCGAGTTTTGCGAAAAGATCTTGGCCCACATCCTTACAAGACCAAATTGACGCAAAAGCTAAAGCCGCTTGACCACCAAAATCGTCGTATGTTCGTGAATTGGGCTGAGTAACAACTTGAAAATGTTCCGGATTTTCACCGAAAAATCAACTTCAGCGATGAGGCTCATTTCTGGCTGAATGGCTTCGTCAATAAGCAAAATATGCGTTATGAGTCAGGCAGCAATCCACACCTACTCCATGAGTTTGCATTCCGAAAAAATTATCGTTTGGTGCGATTTATGAGCCGGCGGCGTCAGTGGGTCGTTCTTCTTCCATGATGATCAAAACCGGCACGTAACTGTGAATGAGAATCGCTACGGCTCAATGACAACCGTATATTTTTTGTCCGAATTGGATGATATGGACTTGGACAATATGTGGTTCGAACAGGACGGCGCCACAAGCCAGACAGCGAATGTCGATTTATTGAAAACCAAGTTTGGTGAACTTGTTATCTCAGGAAATGGCCCAGTCAATGGACCACCTCGGTCGTAGCGGTCTTCTTGAAAAATCCGTTATATTTGACAAGGTAGGTCCACTATTAATTTTTTTACTTGAAATAAGATAAAAAGACCACAATAATGGTACGTAAGTTAAGTCTGGTAGGCTTATGAACCACGCATATACCAGTTTTGCTCATAGGCGCTACCGGATAGACACCGAAGTTCACGATGAGGGGTCATCCTTTAGGATGCTTGTGTTTGACATAAATTTCAATAGATTGTATTGTCTCAGGAACGATAGAAATACTCGGCACTAAGAGTTATCAGTGCTTTTCGAACAATATCAAGCGATGCTGCTGAAGTAATAGCCAATATGAGGCCATTGACATCCAGGGTGATGAATACGAGCGGTTATACAAGTTATCAAAGAAGTCTACATGAGCCAAAAGAGAAGAGAAAGTCAGAGAGTATGACAGCAGCGGTGGCAAACATTACTCAAAGGACGGTGGAGTCAAAGACTGATACCGGACATCCATTCGTGGATAGACAGACGATATAAGGAACTGAATTTCCACCTAACCTAAGTACTACCTAAACAGATTCCAGCACGATATTAGTCCGAATGGTCGAACATGTTCAGAGTGCTTTGAAGACTCTGAGCATATATTTTTTTATTGCCCACGCTTTTTAAGTACAAGGGGAAAACTTAAAACTACACTCGATGGTAGGTTTACGGTTTGACGACAGGCCACTGAGTACTGGACAGCTGTCAGCGAAGCAGCTTAGGCGTCCGTCAGTCCATGCCATAGAGGAGACTTAAATGTCTTATCACAGCCACGAAGTAATACGTAATCAGGTCATTCCGTGGGAGAGTTTGGAGTTGGGAGTAGGTTGGGTTTTGCGGATTGAAGTTCCGCTCTCCGGCTTGCTTTCCGCTACTTAAAAAAAAAAACAAGAAGTGCTCCATTGTTTCCTTGGTGCCCTGCTTTAGTCATTTTCTCTAGTTTGCTCGAACTGTCAGTGCCATTCTGCAGGCGTGTGCTGCCACCAGACTGTGACCAGTGAGTATTTCAATCCTTCTATCGAGCGCCAGTAGGAACTGTGTATATTTCCGACCTACTATTTTAAACATGACTTTTGCAGTTTTGCAACTAAGTAGATCGTTCCATCGCATTTTGATTCTTCTTGTCGTGCTCCTGTTCTGATCGTGCGTGGGTTTTCCAATGTTGATCACATTTTCGGATGGCATCCGTACACCACTTATGAAAATCACGTCCACTATCTCATTGCCCTCGTTGCCTTGATCTGGCACTCAGTAGAGGAGTGTCGTCTGCACCAAATGCTGCCCTGCTTTCCAGGTCACTTCTGGCCGATATGTAAAACGAGGTTAAGACCTTGAATGCTGCTTGGAGCTGTATAGTTAAACTCCAAGGTAAAGTGTATGTATACTCATACACACATTTACCGAATGAAGTTCTCGATAGGTCATGATATTTCGCATAACCTCATTCTATGGAGAGAGAAAATTCTAATTACAGTTTTTAGAAATTTACCAAAGAGGATTCCTTTCTTCAGAGAATACATTTGTTTGATGTGTTTCGAGTTTTGAAAAACTATTAGAGTCTAGGTTTATACAAATTTTACCTTTGAATACCCATGTAAGCTCGAAATGGAGATATATGACGCCACATCTCTGGTTATGCTCAATTGGTTCTTCCTCTTCATGCGCCACAATTAGATAAGCTCGATCAGTGCAGAGAACGCCGCCAAGCCTGCTAAATAGAAAAATAACCACTTGGACGGTAGTAAAGTGCAGATGGCGGATCTCCACACTGTGCGTGTATCTTGCAGCTATCATTAAATAATTTTTTAAATAACTTTTATTAAAGAAAAAATGTTAAACCATTTTCAATTGCATCGACACTTTTTCGAAATTAGTTCGAATTTCGAACATTCACTGCTTAACATTGCGTTCATAGCGTTTGTCATTGATAAATTTCAAGTACATTCTATCTTTATAACTTAGAAATATGGACAGTGGATCGAAAGCGATTTTAGACGGTGTCTTCTCACAAGTGGTCACATAATGATTTTTCAAAATATGCACCAAATCATATGACATTGTACCCTGCTCAGCTACGAAAGCTTCACAGATCTCATTGCGTAGACGTTCTTGTAAGTCGAGTCGTTTCGATAATTCGTATAGAGCAAATGTCATCGTCGAAGATGGCCCCTCAAAACCAGCTGACAGAAATACGGCAGCTTGTGCTGTCAACATATCCTGTAGCTGAGCATTATACTCGCCGTTCGCAACTGCTTCTTCTTTAAGGCTCACCAACACATCGATGAGGTCGTTACGTGTTACTTTGCTCTCTTCTCTTGACGCCATGACATGTTCAATGGTGCCACGTATAAAGGTTTCGAACTCCGCTGCAAAAAATTTAACACGAAATGTAGAGCACCATTTCGGATAGAGGAATCTAATGAAGAATTGAAGAGCGCGACCGAATGTAAAGGTTAGCTGTTTTCGGCCTCGTGCACAAAGCTCGGAATTCGGATCTACAAGACTATTGGTCAAAAGCGATAGTGGCAATCATATCGGTGGTGAAGTTTGCACAAACCTCTTTAACTTCAGTTTCGAAAGCGTCGTCTGTTTTCGCAAACGAATTCAAATGGTCTTCCAAATTCGTACCGATCTATAGGCGCGTAACGAGGGATACACATAGTAAAAAATATATATTAATACAAAGGTTAGGTATTTTTATGCGCATACTAACCTCAGTCATTAGTGGATACATTTGTTTGATCTTTCCCGTTGTGAAAACCGGCGTTATTTTCGTTCTCAAATCTTTCCATTGTGGATTGCGTATGAAAAATAGATTATTCCAACCCAAAGCGTCATTGTGTGGATCACAGCCGGCTGACCGATTGGCGAACTTCTCGAATTCCTTGATTAGCACGGATTTTATAAGTTCCGGTTCACGTAACACTAACGCTGGCCTATTGAATATGTAAATGCCGACTGCCGCAGCCTTTGACATTCTAGCGTCTTTATAAAAGTCCGATAGATAAAGATAGAAACTATTGCTCATTGTAAACAAAATTTCCATATTGCCAATCAGTGGGAATGACGTCATATAGGGAATCTTATTGCGTTTCCAGTAGCCATACGTGTAGCGACACCAAACGTAGACGAGCGCCAAGAAAGCCGCCAAGAGGCATACGTCACTTGCCGTCAGCATTATAAACACTGCATTCGAAGATAGTAGAGGGGTGGTGAGCACATTTAAAAGATAAATGAGCGACCCGAGAAAAGGGATTGATATTTAGTATTTATATTTAAAAAGTGAAAGTTTTTATAAAAGCCGTTAATTATTTTAGTAAGTTCACCGACTTGTGGCGTGGCTAGTTTGCAACTCTAAAAGCTACTTTGAATTACATTTCTATAATTTGTACTTTCTTTCGTTTCCTTGCTTTAATTAATTAAAATCAATGATACTGTAATATCCTTCTGGTACCTTTTATCAATCGATTTAAGCTAAAAAACCCCTTAAGTCTGATATGTATCAAGATTCGGCTGAAAATCTGTAAGTCATGCGATCATCCTAAAGCTCTCTCAGAGAAGAATGACAATTGTTCGGTACCTTTTTCGATTTTCGTGAAAAATTTCTACGGTTGAGCAATTAGAGAACGAGATAGTTTTGCCTGCACCGTTTGAAATATATAAATTTTCTTAATTAAGTGTTTAATTGCCTAAGGCACTCATTGATAATATATAAATATATTTACTAACTTATTTATTTATAAGCTTATATGTATGTTTGACTAAAATGTGCAAGTCATCTCTTTAAAATCGTTTCAGCTTGAAGATAAGCAATTGTCGAGTAATGCTAAGCTCGTTTGTGCCCTAATATGGTGTTGCGCAAGTTCTTCAAGTGTGCTGATAAACCGTATTTGTCTACTTCCTCGCAGTAGTAAGACATGATTAGTTAATTTCTGCAAGTCATGCCAGGGATAATGGGATGCCCAACTTATTCCAGTGTGAGAGCGCCTCAAAATAAGCGTTTTTTATAACATTTTCCATTATGGCCAGATCGAACAAAATAAGAATTTTTGGGCATTTTAAATTAAAACACGCAACATTTATTACGATTGCAAATTATTATATATTGGACTTTTAATATACATATGACGAAACTACTTAAATCCTTTTTTATGATTTTATGGTATATTAAAACAACTGACTTTTGATCTTTCAATACTTAATAAGGTGAATTAAGGCTGTTCGTTCTCAATTATCAAATGTTGTTAATCATTTGTAATTGAAAATTAATTCTATTATGCATCAAATTACAAAACGTTTCATGAAATATATTTAAATTTCGCATTTTCATTGATTTTCATTGTTTTAAATTTTTATTAGCGATCTTGAACAGCGGCAACAAATTCCTCCGTTTACATATTTTTTTGGTAAGATTTCAATCTGGCCGTCCCTCGTTTCCAATTGCTAAACGTCAAAATCACCCCAATCCAGTCAACTGTCAAAGTTTAGGTGGTTTTGACGTTTAGCAGTTGTTCTCTCACTTCCAGTGAGAGAGGAGTTGGGCATCCCATTATTCCTGGTCATGCAATAAACAACAGGTTTTAACTGTCCTAATTAATATTGGATATACTAGATATATTTTATTAATATTAAAGTCATGATAAGAAGGTTTCAAATTCTTAATTTGGGGTCATTCAATAAACTGCAGTTCAAACTGGTTTTGAAAAAAAATATTTGTTTTTGTAAGAAAGGCTGGGAAATTCCACATAAAATAAGTATGTATATTTTAACCTATAACATAAATATTTCTCTAGAAGTTCACTACGATTTTTGGAAACACAATTTTAGTTAAGAAAATTATATTTTTATGTGCAATTGAAACTTTTAATTTTATTTATTTTTATTATAAATAATTATTATTTTTATCAAATACTATTATTTTTATTTTTTAGGTTATTTTGTTGTATTTTTTATATTTATTGTGTTTAGTTTTCATTTTTCTTATCTTATATAAATTTCCTAACTTCCAAATTAAACAATTTGAAATATTTTTATTTCATGATTTTCCGCTGATTTTTTGTTCAAAATATTTTTCGAAGGTAGACATATTGGTTTTTGTATCAATAAATATTTTAATATTTTTATTAAATTATAATTATTATGATTTTTATTAAATAATAATATTTTTATTTTTTATTTATTTTATTTTATTTCAATTTTTCTTATCTTATATATCTTTTATTATAAGAATTTTACAAATAATAGAAGTCACAAGGAATTCGAATTCAAACAAGTTAATAATCTAACTGTTAAATATGTAGGTTTTACGATTTTTCCGATGCTTTTATGCATCGAAAACTTTTTAAGGAATACCTCTTTGCTTTTTTTATCAATAAATATTATTAATTTTTTTTTAATTTTATAAATTTTGCCAAAAACTGAAAAAAATTACGTATGACCTCAAATTATTTTTTGAATTGCATTAAATAGATTTTGTTTATCTATTTTCAACCGAAAATATATATTTCATTTCAATT
Source organism: Bactrocera tryoni (assembly GCF_016617805.1). NCBI lineage: Eukaryota > Metazoa > Arthropoda > Insecta > Diptera > Tephritidae > Bactrocera > Bactrocera tryoni. Next base: position 75,743,644 of record NC_052501.1, read on the forward strand.
CTCAAAGATTGTTTTATAGATTTTTATTTAAATTTTCAAAGACTCTTCTATAGATTATTATTTAAATTCTCAAAGATTGTTCTAAAGATTTTTATTTGAATTTTCGAAGATTATTCTATAGATTTTTATATAAATTTTCAAAGATTGTTTTATAGATTTTTATTTAAATTTTCAAAGACACTTCTATAGATTCTTATTTGAATTTTCGAAGATTATTCTATAGATTGGTATTTCAATTTTCGAAGATTGCTCCATAAATTTTTATTTAAATTATCGTAGACTGTTATAGATTGGTATTTCAATTTTCAAAGATTGTTTTATAGATTTTTATTTAAATTTTCAAAGACACTTCTCTAGATTTTTACTTAAATTTTCGAAGATTATTCTATAGATTTTTATTTAAATTCTCAAAGATTGTTTTATAGATTTTTATTTAAATTTTCAAAGACACTTCTATAGATTCTTATTTGAATTTTCGAAGATTATTCTATAGATTGGTATTTCAATTTTCGAAGATTATTCTATAGATTGGTATTTAAATTATCGTAGACTGTTATAGATTGGTATTTCAATTTTCAAAGATTGTTTTATAGATTTTTATTTAAATTTTCAAAGACACTTCTCTAGATTTTTACTTAAATTTTCGAAGATTATTCTATAGATTTTTATTTAAATTCTCAAAGATTGTTTTATAGATTTTTATTTAAATTTTCAAAGACACTTCTATAGATTCTTATTTGAATTTTCGAAGATTATTCTATAGATTGGTATTTCAATTTTCGAAGATTGCTCCATAAATTTTTATTTAAATTATCGTAGACTGTTATAGATTGGTATTTCAATTTTCAAAGATTGTTTTATAGATTTTTATTTAAATTTTCAAAGACACTTCTCTAGATTTTTACTTAAATTTTCGAAGATTATTCTATAGATTTTTATTTAAATTCTCAAAGATTGTTTTATAGATTCAAAGATTGTTTTATAGATTTTTATTTAAATTTTCAAAGACACTTCTATAGATTCTTATTTGAATTTTCGAAGATTATTCTATAGATTGGTATTTCAACAATAAGTGATGTTTTACCAAGTTTGTTATTTAAATTTTGGTTTTACTTTTTTTAAATGTTTAAATTTTTTTAATTATTTAATTTAGAAAAATTTTAGTTAACTTAAAATTATTTTTTTTTTCGCAATAAAGGAACACACATCCTTCACATCACCTTGCAGCATTTCTATACAATGTTATTATAAAATGTAATTAAAACAAGAAAAAACGTTAACTTCGGTTGCTCGAATTCGCGCACAAAGACCCCAGATGGCCCGACTGAGTTGTCAAGTATCAATTGAAAATCAGCGGATACGTCGAAATATCCCTGTTGTATTTGAAATTAAATTTACGGATGTCTGTATCTACCGTTTTTAATTTCGACGAGATATAATTTTTTATATCATCGACTGTGGATCCGTAGCAAGTCTCGAGATAAAATATGCCTTTTTTCGCGGTATTACAACTAAGTTTTTATTAGCTGACTTGGAGGTATTTGGAGGCGGATCTTGAGAAGTTTTCCGCTTACCGTATTCAGTAACAGTTTTCTCTGTGTCCTGAGCAGACGGAACCTTCTCTCCTTGAGGACAAGGGGATGCACGATTTATGAGGTCAATAGTGGGTGGGGACATTCTTTTTAAGGAAGATACAGTGGTGTCTTCGCCAGACGGACGTTTACGTTTAGATGCATGATTGAAACCACGTTTCATAATGCCTAAATTTTTCAGTAAGGGTTTCAAGCTCACGACCAATCTCCTTAAAACCATAGCGCGCCTGCTTAAAAGCTTTAAACAATTCAATTTCTGTTGGTCTGCATTTTAAGCAAGACCAGCGCAAGCCCTTACTGTCACGAATGGAATACAATATCCTACCTGTCAGTCCAGCACATTTAAGAAGAGTAAGCCCATCACAAAGCCAGCAAGAAACAAAGCGTTCCGACTCGCCTTTCACAGAGCAGTTCGGAAAGTCATAAGGAACAAAAACACTATTAAATAAAAAAATATAAAAAATGTTAAATAATAAAAGTAAAAAGAGCAATGACAGAAATATTTATAACAAATGAATGCAATAAAAATAGTTGGTTATCAAAGATAACAACCAATGTAGCGAGCAGTTTGAGATGCACAGTAACACACGAAAAGTAAGAAACTCGCAAACAGCTGTGGACAAAGATGGAAACGAATAAAAACAAGAAAGAATTTTAAGTAAGCAATATAAATTAACACTAACAATTGCACTATTTAAAATGTAGCACAAAAACAAATTGAAAATGACTCGGTGGAATAAAATTAAAATTAGCCAACACACAATTAGAGTAAATTTCAATCGTTTTAATAGAACAATATAACAGTGATTCTTATCTTAATGGATCACATAATTCAGATAATTTCACCACAAAGTTTTAAATATTATATAAATTAAATAAATTAAACAAATTTCTATGTTCATGGTATGTAAGTAGGTAAGAGAGCTGCCTTTCGCGCTCAATTAACGCTGGTAGCGCCATCTTTGTACACTAACTTAAGACCTTATCTTGATATCACGTTCGGCTGAGGTGTTCAAACCATTTGGTGCCTTCATTGCAACTACTTACTTATCCCCTTTATGCTTTTTGTAGATATACATACATACATTCAAGTTTTGGTATCTGATGGATTCCAAAAGTTCGATGCTTTATTTGTCATAAAGCTGGGTAATTACAGATAGTATTGTCCTCCCCTGCTAAGCCTCTTTCCATTCTCGTCTAGAGGATATTCTCACCTGGAAACCCCTATGAAGTCCAATCTTAGGAGAATATAGTCAGATTTATTTAGATTAGTGTCGTGCTGGTTCAGAATTTCGCTAGGTCCGTAACTCCGCCTATTCCAAACACCAATCTCCTTAATTCCTATCGCAGAAGGTGTTACCACTTTACGTATCCAAATGTGCGTTCCCTTTTTGGATGCGCCCATTACCATTACTTGAGCCCCTTCGCCACGGCAAGGCGACCAAAGTTGAAGTGGCCCGTAATGAGTACTAAGATGCTCAAATGCGTGTGTGGGTGTGTGTGCATGTGCATGTTTCTTAATCAATCAAAAATATAATCTTTAATTTTTTTGTGTACTATTAATCTAATCAGTATTAGAAGTAAATCAACATTTATTCTAGTCTATAAATACACACAGAAATTAAATAAAATTTCATATAATATACAGTTAATTATCAGTAAGCGGTTTTACGGCCGGTTTAGTGTTAATATACATAATCAATTGAAAAGTCCCCGGCTTACCATAGTAAAACACATATTTTGGCAAAATTTGTTTTTTTTTTCTTCTGCAACATAGTTCCCTTGAAGGGTGATATACGAACACACCTACACTGGTTATAGCGACTGTCCCACTTTTCGATACTATGTATTTTTGTAGTACGTTTTGTTTTCATCTTCAAAATAGGCCTCTGTTTCGCCGATCACCTCTTCAGTCGATGAAAATTTCTTCCTAGCGACCAGTATTTTGAGATCTCTTGAACATGAAATAGTCGCTTGGAAGTAATTCGGCCAATTCATGGCCGCAGCTAAACCAACTCCCTTCGGGGTCACGTTGCATACCGAAGACTGGTACATAAACATGCCTACTGTAAAATCTAAAATCACGAGGGGCCAAATCTGGTGAATATGGTGGTTGATCGATGGTAATCATTGCTCTTTTGGCTTTAAATTCGGTCACAATTGTACTCTTTTTGAAAAATAATCAGTTTTAACGGGACGAGTCGAGCAAGAACGCGTTTCATACCCAAAATATCCACCAAAATAACACGAGAGATGTCGAGCTCTCTTGCCATCTCTGTAAAATTTGCTTGAAGATTTTCAAACTCCATATCCCTCATTTTTATAATATTTTCTGAAGAGGTTGAAGGTCGTCCAGAACGAGGTATGTCTCCAACCATCTCTCGACTATCTTTGAAGGCTTTGTAGAACTCGTAGGAATATGTTTTTGAATCACCGTAAGCCTTTTCCAACATTCGCTACGATTCCGCACACGAAATTCGGTAAGGAATACAAAATTTGAGACAAATTCTTTGCTCTAACAGTTCTTATTTATAATGTATAAAGTCAAGATAACGTGGCTGGAAATACCTTATTTGGAAGAGACAAAAAAAAGTGCAAAAGGTACGAGTACATACATTGTCTTTTCCAAATAAGGTATTTGCAACCACGTTATCTTGACTTTATACAATATATGTACAGGATTTGTACGGAAAGTAATAAGACTGATTTTCTTTCGCCGCGTCCGTACTTCGGAGCGTGCGCGCAACGACTGGATTCGGTAGAGGGCGTTCATAGCTAACGAACGAGCGGCTAGTCAGTTGTCTCCGAGCACCTGGAGAGTCAGAAACATTTTCGTGCGACGTGTTTCTGTGAGTGGTGGTGTGAAACTCAGAAAATCTGCGACAGAGACGTTTGATGTGATCAAGCAGGCTTACCCAAATGTTGCTTTAGCAAGAAGTGGTGTGTTTTGATGGCTCCAGGCCTTTTTGGAGGGCCGAGAAGAGGTCGGACCGGAAGAATGAGCAAATCCAAAGTGAAAACGATGCTCATTAACTTTTTTGACATCAAAGGCATCGTCCACCTTGAATTTGTTTCTATTGGATAAACCGTCAACGCCAGGTTTAACGTGGAAGTCCTTAAGAGACTCAAACGAAGGATCCATCGGGTCCGAAAGACATCGCAGACGCTTGGAAGTTGCACCACGACAACGCCCCGTCTTTATAGTGAACAGCTATCTAACCAAGGCCGACATCCCAACATTTCCGGCTAACGCTCAGATGTAGCTTGCTGAGTACAAATCTTTTAAAAACTTCTACCGACAGTCTGAAAATGGATAATTTGGACAATAACCCAGCTTACTCCCCAGATAACGGTACTGTTCAAAATTGCTAAAAGCGTAATAAATCCATAACTAATTACGCCAAAGACATTATATTTGACATCCAAGAAGGTATGAGAGGGCTTTATGAGATTCGGTTAGAAAATTGGACAATGGACTTCTCTGAGTACCGATATACCAAACATAAAGATTTTCGAACTTCCTTTTTACTTTGTACCGCATATTACGGCCAATATTTGAGTTATCTCAATGAAAATTACAGAGCGTGTTTTGCTCATAACAATGTATCTTTGCGCCTAAAATAGATAAATTTGAGCGAAAACTTGACTTACCCCCCATATAACTAATATCAGAATTTTCGAACATCCGGCTGACTTTACTCTATATGATTGGTTTACATCTTAAAGTACTATTTCCCTGGCTTTGATTCTTGCAAGTTTGCAGGAGTATAAAATGTTCGGTTGCACCCGAACTTAGCCCTTCCTTACTTGTTGTAATACAATTTGTTCAAGAAGTTCGCTTTTTATTACAAAAAATTAAAATTGATATTTCGAAATTAATTCGACTTTCGAACATTCACTGCCTGGCATTGCGTTCATACCGTTTGTCATTGACAAATTTCAAGTACATTCTATCCTTATAACTTAGAAATATGGAAAATGGATCAAAAGTCATTTCCGACGGTGTCTTCTCACATGTGGTCACATAATGATTCTTCAAAATATGCACCAAACCGACCTTCGACTGCAACAAACCGATGCGACTACCAATACAGTTACGTGGTCCAGTGCCGAAAGGAAGGTAGGACATAGGCTTATGGGTTTTCTTATTCTCGGCGTTGAAGCGTTCAGGATCGAAAGTGTCGGGATTGGGCCAAAACTAGAATTAAAATATTGTCGTAACCATAAAAGTTGCTTGGAACTTCAATTAATTGTCTAAGTACTGAGCTAGCCGTAGCTAAACCAACTCACCTCGGGGTCACGCTGTATGCCGAAGATTGGTATATAAAGAGGCATACCTATTGGTACTGTGTAATCGTAAAACGGTTTAAGATCGAATTGCTTTTCCCCCTCCTTCGGCAGATATTCACGATCGAGAAAAGGTAGTACTGGATATAAACGCAACACTTCGTCTAATACCATACTCAGATATGGTAGATTATTGATAGTCTCATATGACATTGTACCCTGTTCAGCTATAAGAGCTTCACAAATCTCATTTCGCAGACGTTCTTGTAAGTCGAGTCGTTTGGATAATTCGTATAGAGCAAATGTCATCGTCGAAGATGGCCCCTCAAAACCAGCTGACAGAAATACGGCAGCTTGTGCTGTCAACATATCCTGTACCTGAGCATTATATTCGCCCTTCGCAACTGCTTCTTCTTTAAGGCTCACCAACACATCGATGAGGTCGTTACGTGTTACTTTGCTCTCTTCTCTTGACGCCATAACATGACTGATGGTGCCACGTAAAAAGGAACTAAACTCGGTTGTAAAAATTTTAATACGCAATGTAGAGACCCACTTGGGAGCGAAAAAGGCTACGAAGAAGTCAATGGCACGACGGAGTGTAAATGTGAGCAATTTTCGTCCTTGAGTGCGAAATTCGCCGTTTGGATTTACAAGACTGTTGGCTTTTACACCAAAAGCGATGGTGGCAATCATGTCGGTGGTGAAGTTTGCACAAACCTCTTTAACTTCAGTTTCGAAAGCGTCGTCTGTTTTCGCAAACGAATTCAAATGGTCTTCCAAATTCGTACCGATCTATAGGTGCGTAACGAGGGATACACATAGTAAAAAATATATATTAATACAAAGGTTAGGTACTTTTATGCGCATACTAACCTCAGTCATTAGTGGGTACATTTGTTTGATCTTTCCCGTTGTGAAAACCGGCGTTATTTTCGTTCTCAAATCCTTCCATTGTGGATTGCGTACGAAAAATAGGTTATTCCAACCCAAAGCGTCATTGTGTGGATCACAGCCGGCTGACCGATTGGCGAACTTCTCGAATTCCTTGATTAGCACGGATTTTATAAGTTCCGGTTCACGTAACATTAACGCTGGCCTATTGAATATGTAAATGCCGACTGCCGCAGCTTTTGACATTCTAGCGTCTTTATAAATGTCCGATAGATATAGATAGAAACTGTTGCTCATTGTAAACAAAACTTGCATATTGCCAATCAGTGGGAATGGCGTCATATAGGGAATCTTACTGCGTTTCCAGTAGCCATACGTGTAGCGACACCAAACGTAGGCGAGCGCCAAGAGGGCCGCCAAGAGGCAAGCAGTATTTACCGACAACATTATGCGCACTGTTTTTGAAGAGCGTAGATGGTAAGGAGAGTAAAGAAAAATATTATTTATAAGTTATTTTGATGGATAATATAACATTTAGGCTAATTTCTGGATTGAACTCGAGCCCTATGTATATAGTATGTGCTACCGTCTATTTGTAGAAGCAAAGTATCTGTGCTGTACAAAGCTGTAGTTTCTTTATTATTTTAAAATCAATAAATTTATATACAATTTCAGTTAGAGCATTCTTATGAGGGCTGTAATATCCTTCCAGTAGCTATCATTGATCGAAACGTAGCTAGGACGACCTTTAAACCCCATAATTACCAAGGTTAGCCCTAAAATCTTTAAGCCACGCGATCTTCAAAGAGCTCCCTCTTATCGAAAACGACAGTTGTTCGGTAACCCTTTTCGTGAAAAAATGTTAAAGCTGACCATTTCGAGAGCGATATATATCATCGTTCAACCACCGTATTCACCAGATGTGGCTCCATGTGGTTTTGTTCCCCAATGTGTCTTGTTGCCAAAATTGAAATTGCCTCTTCGTGGAACCCTTTTTCAATCGATCGAAGAGATAAAACAAAATTCGCTGAAGGGGCTGAAGGCCATCCCAAAAAGTGCTTAAGAAAAGAGTTTCGAGAACTGCAAAAATGTATTACATCTGGTGGGGATTATTTCGAAGACGACAAAATAAATTTGATGAATAATTAGATATTTTGCGTTTTATTTACAATTTCCGGGTACATTTTTGTCATAATATATGCAGGGGTTTTCAATAGAGCACTATAGAAGTAGACCGTATTTCTTTTTCCTTGATGATCAAGGCCGGCACGTTACTCTGTATGAGAATCGCTACCGCTCAATGATAATCGAATATTTTTGACCCAAATTGTATGATACGGACTTGGACAATATGTGTTTCCAACAGGACGGCGCCACAAGCCACACAGCGAATGTCACAATTGATTCATTGAAAACCATCTTTGGTGAACGTTTTATCTCACGAAATGGCCCAGTCAATTGGACTATTTTCTGTGGAATTACGTCAAGTCTATGGTTTATGCCAACAACAAGCCTGGGACTGATGAGCTTTGTACGAATATCAGACGTGAAATTGCAGCAGTATCGGCCGTTTTTTGCGGTTTTCCATCGAAAAGTGTGTTCAGCGTGCGGACGTCTGCAAGTGTGCCCGTGATGGCCTTACAAAAGAAATTGAATTCCATACATTCGAATTTAGTTTCACATGAATTAAGAATTTCATTGATACATATCCCAAACCATTTTTGTATCATTCTTATTGAAAAACTCTGTATATATATTTCAAAATCTTCAAACGTTTTACTATAAACTGATTTTTATACCCTGAATAGGGTACTCGTATATTAAGTTTGTCTCGAAGTTTGTAACACCCAGAAGGAAGCGTCAGAGACCCTATAAAGTATATATGTATATAAATAGTCAGTATGTTGAGCTGAGTCGATTTAGCCATGTCCGTCTGTCTGTCTGTCCGTCCGTCCGTCTGTTTGCATTTATACGAACTCCCCTCAGTTTTAAAGATATCGTTTTGAAACTTTGCAAACGTCATTTTCTCTTCAAGAAGCTGCTCATCTGTCGGAACTGCCGATATCGGACCACTATAACATATAGCTGCCATACAAACTGAACGATCGGAATGAAGTTCTTGTATGGAAAACTTTTACATTTCACAAGATATATTCACGAAATTTGGTATAGATTATTTTTTAAGGTAACAATATAGTTTCTGAAAAAATTGTTCAGATCGGTTAACTATAGCATATAGCTGCCATACAAACTGAATGATCGGAATCAAGCTCTTGTATGGAAAACTTTCACATTTCACAAGATATATTCACGAAAGTTGGCACAGATTATTCTCTAAGCCAAAAATGTAATCTGCGAAGAAATTATTCAGATCGGCTTACTATAGCGTATAGCTGCCATACAAACTGAACACATAGTTACTAACAGAAATGCACCTGCGAAGGGTATTCAGCTTCGGTTAACGTTTTTTCTTGTTTTTTTTTTATTTGTGTTCACTAAAAAATATTTTTAAAGTTAAAAAAATTCCTTTTATTTTAATTTTCAATATTTTTAAATTTGTTTTATGGTTTTTGCACTAATAATATTGATTAAAAAAATATTATTATTTTCATATTTTTTTATTTTTATTGTAATTTTTTTTGCTTTTTTTATGTTTAAGCACGTTAAAATACTTTCTTTTGTTTATATTTAACAGTAAATCGACATACCTTCTATTATTTCAAATAAATGTACTTTATATTTTAATATATTTTACTGCAACATTTTGTCAAGATTTTAAAAATTTTTATTTTTCTAAAATTTTGAATGCAATAAATTTAGATTGTTTTTTTTTTCTTGTTGCAAAAGTTTAATTAAAACACAAAAGTTTATATAATTTATATAACACATCACTTTTAATTACTTCGATAAAATTATTATATAATAATCAACTGCAGTGACTTCGATAAAATTATCATATAATAATTATAAAAGAAAAAATTCCACTATATTATTTTTAACATTTTTTTTAAGAATTGAGCACACTAATGCTTTTGGTTAATATTAGTTAACACTCCACACATTTAAAAAATCTCATATGATGCATTAATATCACACGATACAAAGTTATTGTATCGTATTTGACACCGACAAAAACGCTGAAGCTGCTACGCGTGCAGTACAAAGCTGTGAGCTTCATAGGTCAGCGAATCTCATTTCTTAATCATAACTCATAATCTCTTAATTAGTTGCAACTTTTAGTTCTACTTCGGAATTCAATAAAGTTCCGAAAATATATTTCTTTTTATAAAAAAAAATAATAAAAGTTTTTTAACTTATATAGTATACCTTAAGAAAAATATTATTTATAAAGGAAGTTTTAATTTCTGCCGAACTTCAGCAACGCGCTTCCAAAATAATACTAGGTATGCTAGTCCTACAGGCTGGCGCTTTTATTTTCTATCTAAAATATACATACATACATAAGTCTTAAGAGATTGTTAAATGTGCATTAGGATGTTTGTAGGGGTACGTGTGTTTATGTATTATAAAATGTATCAGACATATGTACATATGTAGAATTGTGTTATCAAAAACTTGGGCATTCCGAAAATATAATTTAAATTTGCAATTCTTTACCTTTTGTGTATAAACATATGCATATATACATTAGGGTGCTTCAAAAAAAATTTTTGCAATTATTTTTCAACTCTTACCCCCTCAAATGTTAGTGATTGACAAAGAAAAAATCCTCCCTCAAGCCAGGCGCTGTAGCTTAACTTTAAGGGGTCGCTACTAGCTTTTAGGTGCCCATACATTTCATATAGGAATTTTCTTTTTTTCATTCAAACTAAAATTTCACCAACTAATTTTCGTTTCTCAGAAATAACCATCACATATTCATTAAGTTGGCTTTTCAAACTTTAACATTTCCACGAAAAAAATTATTATTCTCAGAAACTATTCTTATTTTTATTGAAAAAATTGCAAATTTCAAAACACTATATGTGACCTGGTCTACGGAAAGGCGGCTTAGGTGTCAAAAAAAAGGAGAACAATTAATGAGATAACGAGAAACTGACGATTATTTTCCCAGAAAACTAGTTTTCGCACGTTAGCTCCCTTTTCGTAGACCAGGTCACATATTAAATCGTCTAATTGAGATAATCAAACTTTGTCGCACAAATTGGAAAAAAAATTCAAAAAAAGAAATTTTTGAAGCACCCTAATATACACACATACATACATACATACATAAATAAACCGCTACATATATTATTTATCAATAATCAATTGCGAAAACTTCAAATAATGCACCGGTAATGACGGCTAAGACGTGCACATGCGTGTGTGGGCGTGAGTGTGTGGGTGTTTCTTAAACAACTTATTTAAATGCTTTGCTACTTGCCAAGTTTTTTAATTATCAAACAAATTAGACGTAGAAATAAATAAAAACAATCATTTGCATTCTATAATTGCGCACAGTGATGCAATCAAATTTGAAATAATAACTGTTGATAAACTGGCTTGGTGTTAATTACATAAGCACATGCGTGTATAGTATGTGTGTGTGCCTCTAATAAAATCGGGTGGGGCTGTGCCGGGGCACACGGCTGTTGGTTTTAACGTGGAACGTCTATGTTAGCGAATCGCTTTTAAGGTAAAAGATTGCAATGAAAATAAGATTGACGCTGTTTTAAGTATTTTAATAAAAAAAACAGCTACATAATAGAAACATAAATTACTTATTATTACGATTAATATACGACAACAATTTTATTTAACACTAGCTGACCCCGCAGCCGTTGTCCTGCGTGAAATTATGTGTTTTGAAATGAAAAGAAAGTTAAATCATTTTATCATTTAATTTTTTTCAATGTAACGCAGCATGATAAACAACATTTTTTGGTTTCTGTTCTGGTGCGTAAGTGTACAGAAAAGATGGTTTTCCAACTGGTGAGCACGCCACGTATGTATCTCTGACCGTGTGAAACTCATAGTATTGCCAAATTTATGCCACACACCATGCGACTAGCCTTGTGTCCTGTTGATTGTCATCTCAAATGCAATTTTCACTGGAAACGGCATGCGTTTGAACTGAAATGGCAAATCGTTAGAGTTCAAAGAAATTCTTAGAATTAAGCATTTCCTTGTATTCGATAGGGCAGATTGCGGAACATAATAACGACACATCCAACTTTGAGACGCAAATGATGCGGTGGCATCTCAAGCCTGTCCAAAGAATTTAGAAATTCCACTGGATAATTCACGGCGTCGTCTTCATTGTCAAGACGATCGATCAATTTGTATGAGCGCAAGTCTCCCGGAATTTGACTTTGAATCTTCCAGCTTAAGTCAACAACATCGGTATTTTTGGCAGCTAACATTGCGCATGCATTTAAGGAATCGTAGTTACGATAATTTGTCCAATGTCCGAACGTCCGAACATTCGTGATGAGTTCATCTTTCGTGAATTGATAAACGGCAAATGGAATTGATATCAAACCACCGGAAGTATAAACCGGTATTGACCCATTTCCAATTTCTAGCGAAGACGATGTAAAATGTCTTCGGCAATGTCATTTTTGTTCGTATTCCATAATTGACGCAGTTTTGAAGGCTGATATGTCGAAATGTTTATCGCGAAAAATCTCGAACTTCAACTCGTCAATGTTAATTTTGTTGCTGGAGTGGAAACACCGCCGGCTGTACTGTATTTTCTGGGTTGAAATACACTCTCCAAATTAACAGCGAGACGCACAACAGTCGGAAAGCGTTTATGAATTGCAAAAGTACTATTTAACTAAGTATGGATATCTATCATTTCTAGTTTGTGTTTCCGAAAGAAAAGCACGTGGTTGGTGTTTGATGCATTTATCGTCAGACATACAAACCGAAGTGTGATTGTGGTGTCCGCAAGGCCCATGAACCATATTGGTTTTCATCAATTCGTATAATACTGGATCTTTCTCTGCATCAGGAATTTCAGCAGAAATGAATTCATCAATTTGATCTGGTGTAACCACCATCCAAAAAGGAATGTGTGCGTGCGGCAAACCTCTCTTTTGCCACTCAACAGAGTACATCTAGCAACTAACAGCACCACATATATTTACGTTGCTTCAAGATAAAGCCCATCAAACATCGTAGCTGTTGTTTGAAAAGTCGTGCTGTGACATCGTGACGATCGCTTGCTGATTGACCGCGATCCATAATTCCGCACGTACATATGTATGTCACCGCATCCTGGGAGTACTTCTTGCCTTGCCTTGCCTTGGGCTGCCATACGTTGATGGCAAAAAGAACGCCGATCGATATTAGGGCTCTTCGCAATTGACCACTTTGTGTGAAACACAAATAAAGTTTTCACTGAATAATTTTCGATAATTTTCTTTTGAATAGCCGGAATAAAAAAGCAAGCGACCGAAATTGAACGATTCAAATAATTTCCAAATCAAAATATTGAAAAACAAAACAAACAAACAAAAATTTAAAAAAAATTTGTGTGGAAAGAAGTTACTTTTTGGAATTATCCAATACTCCGACTTTTCTTCATGAAAAGTTTAAGGTATTTTTATTTCTAAACCGTCCCCGATCCACAACGAACAACCTCATCAATATTGGTTCAGCCGTTCTCTAAGCGTGACTAACAAACAAACATTCATTCGTTTGTATGGGAAAAAGAAAAGGGCTGTTTTTAGGGGTTTTTCGGTAATTATTCAAATTTTTCTTGCCGTAAAAACCATCCTTGAGCCTCAACGAACATTTTAAGAAAAGAATTATCAAATTTGGTTAAGTCGTATGAAAGTTATGCGCGTACATACATTTTTGGGATTCATTTTTATGTATGTAGATACATATGTACATATGTAGGTCTGTGATATGTGAAATAAGCAACATACGGCATAATGTCAACATTAATATTTCTGGTGAATGTACAGTCTATAGTGGTTTTGCCTGATGTTGTCGGTGATGTTTGTACGTAGTTGAGGCCGAAACAAGATCAAATTGACGCAAAAGCTGAAGCCGCTTGACAGAATCGTCGAATGTTCGCGAATTGGGCTGAGCAACAACTTGAAAATTATCCAGATTTTCATCGAAAAATCATCTTCAGCGAAGTGGCTCATTTCTGGCTGAATGGCTTCGACAATAAGCAAAATATGCGTTATTAGTCAGACAGCAATCCACACGTATTCCATAATACCGGACATCCATTCGTGAATAGACAGACAACATGGGGACCTGGATTTCCAGAGCATTTCTGGCCGATATGCAAAACGAGGTAAGGCAAATACTTATACACACATATACCGAATGAAGTTCTCGATAGGTCATGATATTTCGCATAACCTCATTCTATGGCGACAGAAAATTCTAATAACAGTTTTTAGAAATTTACCAAAGAGGATTCCTTTCTTAAGAGAATACATTTGTTTGATGTGTTTCGAGTTTTGAAAAACTATTAGAGTTTAAGTTTATACAAATTTTACCTTTGGATACATATGTAAGCTCGAAATGGAGATATATGACGCCTCATCTCTGGTTATGCTCAATTGCTTCTTCCTCTTCCTGCGCCACAATTAGATAAGCTCGATCAGCGCAGAGAACGCCGCAAAGCCTGCCAAATAGAAAAACAACCACTTGGACGGTAGTAAAGTTCAGATGACGGATCTACAATCTCACGCAGCCATCATTACGTAGGCGTTGTTTCGCATCCTTATAAGGTTTCAGTAACACATTTTCATTTTTAAGTTATTTTAAATACTTTTTATTGAAGAAAAAATGTTAAACCATTTTTAATTGTACCGATACTTTTTCGAAATTAGTTCGAATTTCGAACATTCACTGCTTAACACTGCGTTCATAGCGTTGGTCATTGATAAATTTCAAGTAAATGCCTTCTTTATAATTTAAAACTATGGACAGTGGATCGAAAGTCATTTCAGACGGTGTCTTCTCACATGTGGTCACATAATGATTCTTCAATATATGCACCAAACCGACTTTCGACTGCAACAAACCGATGCGAGAACCAATACAGTTCCGTGGTCCACTTCCGAAGGGAAGGTAGGACATAGGCTTATGGGTTTTCTTGTTTTCGGCGTTGAAGCGTTCAGGATCGAAGGTGTTCGGATTGGGCCAAAACTAGGATTAAAATATTGTGATGGTGATTAAAATTGCTTGAAACTTCAATTAATTGTCTAAGTACTGAGCTAGCCGTAGCTAAACCAACTCACCTCGGGGTCACGCTGTATGCCGAAGATTGGTATATAAAGAGGCATACCTACTGGTACTGTGTAATTGTAACATGGTTTAAGATCGAATGGCTTTTCTCCCTCCTTCGGCAGATGTTCGCGATCGAGAAAAGGTAGTACAGGATATAAACGCAACACTTCGTCTAATACCATACTCAGATATGGTAGATTGTTGATAGTCTCATATGACATTGTACCCTGTTCAGCTACGAAAGCTTCACATATCTCATTGCGCAGACGTTCTTGTAAGTCTATTCGTTTGGATAATTCGTAAAGAGCAAATGTCATCGTCGAAGATGACGTCTCAAACCCAGCTGACAGAAATATGGCAGCTTGTGCGGTCAACATATCCTGTACCTGAGCATTATACTCGCCCTTCGCAACTGCTTCTTCTTTGAGGCTCACCAACACATCGATGAGGTCGTTGCGCGTCACTTTGCTCTCTTCTCTTGACGCCATAACATGACTGATGGTGCCACGTAAAAAGGAACTGAACTCGGTTGTAAAAATTTTAATACGCAATGTGGAGACCCACTTGGGAGCGAAAAAGGCTACGAAGAAGTCAACGGCACGACGGAGTGTAAAGGTCAGCAATTTTCGTCCTTGAGTGCGAAATTCGCCATTTGGATTTACAAGACTGTTGGCTTTCACACCAAAAGCAATGGTAGCAATCATGTCGGTTGTGAAGTTTGCACAAACCTCTTTAACTTCAGTTGCGAAAGCATCACCATTCTTCGCATACGATTTCAAATGGGCTTCCAACTCCGTGCCGATCTACGTTACGAGGGATACATATAATAAAAAATATGTATTAATACAAAAGTTAGGTACTTTAATGCGTGTACTAACCTCAGTCATTAGTGGATACATTTGTTTGATCTTTCCCGTTGTGAAAACCGGCGTTAATTTCGTTCTCAAATCCTTCCATTTTGGATTTCGTATGAAAAATAAATTATTCGAACCCAAGGGATCATTGTGTGGATCACAACCGGCTGACCGATTGGCGAACTTCAGGAACTCCTTTATTAGCACGGTTTTTATAAGTTCCGGTTCACGTAACACTAACGCTGGTCGATTAAGTATATAGATGCCGACTGCCGCAGCTTTTGACATTCTAGCGTCTTTATAAATGTCCGATAGATATAGATAGAAACTATTCCTCAGTGTAAACATCACACCCATATTGCCAATGAGTGGCAATGGCGTCATATAAGGAATTTTATTGCGTTTCCAGTAGCCATACGTGTAGCGACACCAAATGTAGATGAGTACGAGTACCAAGAGAGCCGCCAAGAGATAAGCAGCATCTATCGGCAACATTATACGCACTGCATTCGAGTATGGGAGAGTAGAGAAAATATTTGGAGGAAAAGTGAGAGAACAATATAGTATAAATATTTTTAATATCAGAAGTTATTATAAAAGCCGTTAATTAATTAAACGTTATTCCGATTTGTGTGGTGAACAGAGTTTATCAGCTGCAATTTTGGCAATTTTTTCGTAGACTGCGTCGATCTAGACATATCCATCTGTATATACGCGAACTAGTCTGTCGGGTTTGATCGATATTCGAGATATCGATCTGAAATTTCGTAGATGTCATTTTCTCTCTAAGAAGCTGCACATCGTTGATATATGTACTTGTATATCCTGTCGGACCACTATAGCATATAGCTGTCATACAAACTGAACGTTCGGTTTCAAGTTCGTGCATAGCACTTTTATTTATTATTTTTAACTCTTTATATACCTTAAGAAATTTTTTTTAAAAGAATTTTTTAATTTTTGTCGATCTTGGAACGCGCTTCCACAATAACACTGAGAATGCTAGTTCCAGTGGCTTGAGCTTTTATTTTCTGTCTAAATCGTACTGTATGTATAGAAGGATGATTGCATGTCGTTAAAAACTGAACTGACAAATGCTCATTATCTTTACTGAATAATGACTAGTATGACGTGCATACGCATTATTGAATGTGTGTGTGTGGGGATGAAATTAAACAAATAATTAAAATGCCATGCTGCTTACACTCGTAATAAATAAAGCATTGCCATTTCTTTGCACTAATAAACCAACTGCCGTAGAAGTAAAAATCGTATTTGCAGTGTATAAATATAAATATGTATGTATATAACACAACAATGTCATAAAATATGATATAATATACGACTAATTGTCAATAAGCGGTTTAACAAGGGGATTATATAATAATAATTAAGGGATTATGGTAAGCACATGCATGTAAGTATGTTGTAATAAATCAAGGTTATCAGCTGGCCGCGTCTTTCAAAGCCGTAATGCCATATACTGCAGAATTCAGAGTAGTCTTTATTGGCGTAGACACCGCTTACGTGGTTATAGCTGAGTTTTCAACAGCATGCTAGTTGTTCTTCTTTTTCCCTGTTTGGAGATTCCAAGTGAAGCCAGCACCTTCGCCACCTGAAGGTCTTCCTCTTCCTCTGCTTCCCCCGGTGGGTCTTGCGTCGAATACCTCAGAACTGAAGTGAAGTCCATATGGATAGACGCCATGACTTAGTCAGCAGTATTCGCCGTTGCCAATGCGCAAAGGACCAAAAATATGCCGCAGAAACTTCCGCTCGAAAACTCGTAATGCCGACTAATAAGTTGTTGTCATCGTTCATGCCTCTGCACCATATTGCAGGACGGGAATTATGAGTGACTTATAGAGTTTGGTTTTGGTTCGTCGAGAGAGAACTTCACTTCTCAATTGCCTACTCAGTCCGAAGTAGCGCCTGTTGGGAAGAGTTCTTCTGCGTTGAATTTCGAGAGTGACGATTTTGTTGGTGTAAATGCTGGTGATATTTAGTGCTGCAGCTCGAATTATTTTCTCCAAGAGCAGATTGAAGAAGTGGCACGATAGGGAGTCGTCTTGTCTGAAACCTCGTTTGGTATTGAACGGATCGGAGAGGTGCCGATCTTGACGGAGCTTTTGGTTTTGCTCAACGTCAGTTTACACAGCCCTATTAGTTTTGCGGTGATACCAAATTCAGATATAACGGAAAAAAGGCAGCTCCTTTTCATGTCGTCAAAAGCAGATATGAAATCAACGAAGAGGTGATGTGTGTCGATTCTCTTTCACGGGTCTTTTCCAAGATTTGGCTATTGATTAATTTCTGGTCAGTTGTTGATTTCCAGGTCTAAGCCACACTGTTAAGGTCCAATCATTTCAAAGTAGAGGAGTGTCGCCTGAACCAAATGCTACACTACTTTCTAGGGCACTTCTGGCCGACATGCAAAACGAGGTTCAGATATTTTACGGTTCTCGTTATTAAAGTTATTTAAAACTAGCTGACCTGGCAAACTTCGTATCACCGTAATTTTATTATGTAAATATGTATGTGTTTTCGAAAACCTCAAAGTTAATGATTACCTCAGCTTCGCATGGGTGATAATGAAATGGAGAAAATAAAACGATTTCTATTTTATTGCAATGCCTTGTAGTGTACAATGTTTTTAGTTTTTTCTCCTGAAGCAAAAATATATAGCGCCGACGGTTTGCCGACTCTCGAGCACGCGACGTACAACTGCCCATGCGATAAACACGGCAACCCTAGGTTTATTCCACACTCTTCTAATGATTGACCTTGGGATTTATTAATCGTCATTGCAAATGCAAGGCGCACTGGAAACTGTAAACGCTTAAATTCGAAAGGAAAGTCTGTTGGCATCAGTGGTATTCTTGGAATAAGCACATCCTCGTCTTAGAACTTTCCTATCATTATAGTCGCTTCAATCAAATTGTTCATAATTTTTTTAATGGCTAGTCTTGTTCCGTTGCACAATTTTGGCTGATTGAGATTTCGTAGCATAATTACTACAGAGCCAACCTTGAGCTGTAAATCGTGAGGCGGTAATCCAGGCAAATCCAAAGAATTTAGGAATTCAGTTGGATAATTGACAACTTCATATGGATTGGTAATAGAATCGATGGATTTAAATGAATGCACTTCTCCATCAATTTGACTCTGAGTTTCTATATTCAAATCATCTATGTACATCCTTATTTTTCGCTGCTAAAATGGCTCGTTCGCTCAACCAAGCATGGTTTTTGTAATTTACACTTGTACTTGGGAAAACTTTTGAAATTAATTCTTGCTTTGACGTTGTAAAATGACAAAAATTTGGGGGAAACGAAATAAGGCCAGTGTCAGTGTCAGCTTGAATTTTCCCATTGCCCATGTCTAATAGTGCCTTCTAAAAGATTTCCGCCGATACGTCATGTTGTAACGCCACTCGCATATTCGTTGTTAATGTGATATTTTTTACGTATTTCCACAAAATTGATGTTTTCAAGCAAGCATTTATTTCATCAGCAGCTGTTGATCTGGGAATTACTGGAAGCGTTTGGCGAAAATCTCCAGCCAGTAGAATCATCGCGCCTCCGAAGAGTTTTTGATTGCCACGCAAGTCTTTTAATGTTCTATCGAGTGCCTCTAATGCTCGTTTGTGCGCCATCGTACACTCATCACAAATTATTAATCTACAATTTTGTAGCACTTTTGCCATTGCAGATGTTTTGGTTATATTGCATGTCGGTTGAACGATTGTTTGCAAATTCAATGGCAATTTCAGGGCAGAATGTGCAGTTCGTCCACCTTCTAATAATGTAGCAGCTATCCCAGATGATGCTACTGCCAGTATTATTTGACTTTGTGCCCGAATCGTATCTAAAATTAATGAAATTAAAAATGTTTTACCAGTTCCACCTGGTGCATCGAGGAAATATAATTCGCCATTGCCGTCATTTACTGATTTCATTATTGTATCGTAAGCTGTTTTTTGTTGCAGATTTAAAAGTGCAATTTTATTTTGTACGGATTGACATGAAGCATTTCTATCGTATTGCCGTTCTCGTTCAAATTTACGATTGAGTGCATCGTGCATAGGGCGATTAGGCGCAGGCATTCCTAATTCGTGCCACATCTTACCGGATATCATCACGCACAAATCCTCTAAAGTTATTAATACTTTATTGGGTATTTCCGTGCAAATTGCAAGATCGGGATTTGCCGCTGTTACACGTATTTGTTGTCAAATGTCTTCAGCCATATTGTCTTTGTATTTGTTCCACAAGTTTTGTTGACTCGATGGAAAGCATGCTGAAATTATGTTAGCAAAAAGTGATCGAATCTGATGAGAAGTAGATGAAATAACAGCATCAGCGAGTGTATGATCCCAATGAATATCATCCTCCAGTAAATGTAAACGTTGACAGGCTTCTCGATATGTTGTGCACAATTCACCATTGACGGTTTGTAGAAATTTAAATGAAGTTGGTCCACGAACATTAACTAATAACAAACGCAGGTAAAAACATTCGTCATTTCTCGGATGAACTGTGTAAATGCGCCCTAAAGCATCGGTTGAAATATACATTTGCGTACCCAGGTACAGGCTGTCCTTCATGTAAGACATTTTGGCATTTCCGAGTAAAACAATGTTTTTGCAAATGGATCACTTGCGCATGTCTCGAAGGAACTTGTGAGCGTTGTCGCTGGTGGTCTCTCAGCTCTTTGCGCTGCGTTTTCTGTGGTGAAACTCTTTTGAATGAATAAACTCTTTGTACATTTTCCAAGTGAACCGCTAAATGGACTACGGTGGGATGACGTTCGTGTATAGAAAAGGAAAATATTCTCCAAACCGCTTCTTCTTCTTCTTCTTAATTGGCGTAGACACTGCTTACGCGATTATAGCCGAGTTAACAACAGCGCGCCAGTCGTTTCTTCTTTTCGCTGCGTGGCGCCAATTGGATATTCCAAGCGAAGCCAGGTCCTCTCCACTTGGTCCTTCCAACGGAGTGGAGGTCTTCCTCTTCCTCTGCTTCCCCCGGCGGGTACTGCGTCGAATACTTTCAAAGCTGGAGTGTTTTCATCCATCCGGACAACATGACCTAGCCAGCGTAGCCGCTGTCTTTTAATTCGCTGAACTATGTCAATGTCGTCATATATCTCGTACAGCTCATCGTTCCATCGAATGCGATATTCGCCGTGGCCAATGCGCAAAGGACCATAAATCTTTCGCAGAATTTTTCTCTCGAAAACTCGTAACGTCGACTCATCGGTTGCTGTCATCGCCCAAGCCTCTGCACCATATAGCAGGACGGGAATTATGAGTGACTTATAGAGTTTAGCTTTTGTTCGTCGAGAGAGGACTTTACTTTTCAATTGCCTACTCAGTCCGAAGTAGTACCTGTTGGCAAGAGCAATCCTGCGTTGGATTTCCAGGCTGACATTATTAGTGGTGTTAATGCTGGTTCCTAAATAGACGAAATTATCTACAACTTCAAAGTTATGACTGTCAACAGTGACGTGAGAGCCAAGTCGCGAGTGCGACGACTGTTTGTTTGATGACAGGAGATATTTCGTTTTGCCCTCGTTCACTACCAGACCCATTTTCTGTGCTTCCTTGTCCAGCCTAGAGAAAGCAGAACTAATGGCGCGGGTGTTGAGGCCGATGATATCAATATCGTCGGCATACGCATGTATATCTTCCCATTTGATATTGTGAAACTTCATCGTTATTAGAAGCTGCAATAAAAATACAGCCATGTCGTTTCCTTTGGTGACGTACTTGCAAACATATTTTATTGACTTCACCGAATTGCAGTACTCAACATTGCAATGCGCTTTAAAGGTTTTGGAGAGCAGCGGTGAATACGGAACAACCCATCTGTTGTTAACTACCACTTCCTTATTTTTTTACTTGCAACGTTATTGTTCTGCCGTTATCTTCTACAGAGCGGCGACGATACAGAGGGTAACCATCATTGCCTGTAATTGTATCAGCCGACAAAGCAAGCGGATAACGTTTCGAGCATTTGTTGTCGATCATACACGGTGATTCATGATTGTGTTCGCCACACGGTCCATGAATCATGTTCTTCTTTGCTACTTCATACAATTGTGGATCTACTTCGGGATCAGGTATTTCTGCACAAATGATTAAGTCTATTTCATCTGGTCTTATTTTTTCGACCATCCACAGGAGAATATGCGCATGAGGTAGTTCTCTCTTCTGCCATTCTACAGAGTACATCCAACATCGTACGTCTCCGAAGACATGACATTTTACAATGAAGTCCATGAGCGCTTTGAGTTTCTGCTTTTTATTTGTTTCTTAACCTGTAACATAATAATTATATTGTAATGCATCATATGAACGATGTGTTTCACTAATACGCTGAAGGTTGCCACCAACACGCCGTTGAATTACAATGTCTCGAGAGTCCATATTCTCTCCAACCACCACAATAGCAACTTCGTTTAACACAGGTGCATTGAAGCGTCTTTCATGTTCACCTGCAGGTCTTTTGTCTGCTCTGATTACTATTTTATGATCATCTGTTGGCTTCATTTCTAAGGCCATTTTAAATAATTGAATCAATAGGTTATGTGCATGTAATAGTTGTTGCAGTTGCACAATGATCTCTCGTCTAGTTGCTCGATTAATGCCACAGCGCTGATTTATTTCAGTTTCAGAATTTCCAAGGAAATAAATCTGAAGATATTTGTATTCGTCATCAACTGATGGCAACAATGCTCCTGCACGGTGGTGAATTTGTCCTTGAATCTGTAATATTGAACATTAGTGAACGTTTTTAAAATTAGTTTTTTATAGTAGTAGTAGTTTATTTAACATATTGTGCAGTTTAAGAGTACCCTACTCTCAATCGCCGTAATCAAACCAGCGCAGCGCGTTGGTGCAATAATACAGTAATGTCACCAGACTTTCATACATATGCCAAATTATAGGTTGTTTGGAGAACGTAAAGTAGATCAAATTTAACTTGCAAGATGTGACTCAAACTAACAGCATTATTCTACATATACATAGGTACACTGCAAATGAAATTAATCTTTTAAAAATGTATGCTTTAGCCTCAATAGAATTTGCCCATCTATGGTTATGTTGGTTTGTATGTGATGTGTGTGACAGAAGAAAATAAATACCTTAAAAGTTGGATTAAATCCGCGTTCCTCAATTATATTTACACCAAATGCTGTCATTTGAAAGACACTGTTATACTTTTGAATATTCGGCAAGAAATGCTTTGATAGAGGTTCGTGTCCTAAAAGTAATGAATTCAGTGGTTCAGATCAGGTTTGATCTTTCCATTCGCACAACATAATCCTGACGGTTCTAATGGAAACTTTAATGCATTGCAATATTGACAAATAAAGGTCATTGTCCCAATATTGACTGTTTCATCGCCGGCATAATTAACGGTTGGTTCATATCTAAGCGCCAAACGTTCATACTTAATTGTACCGGTTGATCGTCTGCTTTGTAGCCTCCTGCCTGAAGTCGCTGGTATAGTTTCTTCCGTAGTTGTTGTAGATCTCACTTCTGAAATTCGCACTCTGTTTGCCTCCAAACGCTGCCTACGCTGTTCATCGGTCTAATTGTTCCGAAGATTATGCACTCGACTTGCATTACGTATACGCGTACGCCGACCGATAATGTGACGCTTTACTGGTGGCATTTTCTTTTAAATCATTAACACGACAATTAACCTCCAATACACAAAATACACTATTTTGCTTTTGCAAACAAACTGTAAGTAATTTATGTAAATAGTTTTCTTATAAATAACACCACGAGAATCCTTTAAACACACTTATTCAATGAAACTGGAGACAAATTTATAAATTTGTTGCTAATAAAACTGCAAAAACCTGAATTAAAATCAATGAGTAGAGCGTATTAGTGCATATAAAGTAATAATAAATAACAAAAATTCATTCGTCTGTCCGTTTCAATATATTTAAATACATATGTTGCCAGTATTGCTATTGAAAATTTTCACTGAATAATTTTCAAAAATTTTTCTTTAAAATAGCCGGAATAAAAAAGTAAGCGACCGAAATTGAACGATTCAAATAATTTACAAATCAAAATATTGAAAAAACAAAACAAACAAAAATTGAAAAAAAATGTGTTTGGAAAAAAGTTACTTTTTGGAACTATTCAATTTTCCAACTTTTCATGAAAAGTATAAGATATTTTTATTTCTAAACCTTCCTTGATCCACAATGATCAACCTCTGAAAATTTCATCAATATTGGTTCAGCCGTTCTCTAAGCGTTACTAACGAACAAACATTCATTCGTTTGTAGAAGAAAAAGGAAAGGGTTGTTTTTAGGGGTTTTCCGGCAATTATTCCAATTTTTCTCTCAGTAAAAACCATCCTTGAACCTTAACGAACATTTTAAAAAAAGAATTATCAAATTTGGTTCAGTGGTACATTTTTGGGACTCATTCTTATTTATATAGATATAGAATATAGACAATTTTTAAACCAATTTCAATTGTACCGACACTTTTTCGAAATTAGTTCGAATTTCGAACATTCACTGCTTAATAGTGCGTTCATAGCGTTTGTCATTGACAAAGTTCAAGTAAATTCTATCCTTATAACTTAGGAATAAGGAGAGTGGATCAAAAGTCATTTTCGACGGTGTCTTCTCACATGTGGTCACATAATGATTCTTCAATATATGCACCAAACCGACTTTGGCCTGCAACAAACCGATGCGAGAACCAATACAGTTACGTGGTCCAGTACCGAAGGGAAGGTAGGACATAGGCTTATGGGTTTTCTTATTTTCGGCGCTGAAGCGTTCAGGATCGAAAGTGTCCGGGTTGGGCCAAAACTAGAATTAAAATATTGTCGTAACCATAAAAATTGCTTGAAACTTCAATTAATTGTCTAAGTACTGAGCTAGCCGTAGCTAAACCAACTCACCTCGGGGTCACGCTGTATGCCGAAGATTGGTATAAAAAGAGGCATACCAATTGGCACTCTGTAATCGTAAAACGGTTTAAGATCGAATTGCTTTTCCTCTTCTTTCGGCTGATATTCGCGATCGAGATAAGGTAGTATTGGATATAAGCGCAACACTTCGTCTAATACCATACTCAGATATGGTAGATTATTGATAGTCTCATATGACATTGTACCCTGTTCAGCTACGAAAGCTTCACAGATCTCATTGCGCAGACGTTCTTGTAAGTCCAGTCGTTTGGATAATTCGTATAGAGCAAATGTCATCGTCGAAGGTGACGTCTCAAACGCAGCTGTCAGAAATATGGCAGCTTGTGCTGTCAATATATCCTGTAGATGGGCATTATATTCGCCCTTCGCAACTGCCTCTTCTTTGAGGCTCACCAACACATCGATGAGGTCGTTGCGCGTCGCTTTGCTCTCTTCTCTTGACGCCATAATATGACTGATGGTGCCACGTACAAAGGAACTGAACTCGGTTGTAAAAATTTTAATACGCAATGTAGAGACCCACTTGGGAGCTAAAAAGGCTACGAAGAAGTCAATGGCACGACGGAATGTAAAGTCGAACAATTTTCGTCCTTGCGAGCGAAATTCGCCATTTGGATTTGCAAGACTGTTGGCTTTCACACCAAAAGCGGTGGTAGCAATTATATCGGTGGTGAAGTTTGCACAAATCTCTTTAGCTTCAGTTACGAAAGCATCACCATTCTTCGCATACGATTTCAAATGGGCTTCCAACTCCGTGCCGATCTACGTTACGAGGGATACATATAATAAAAAATATGTATTAATACAAAAGATAGGTACTTTAATGCGTGTACTAACCTCAGTCATTAGTGGATACATTTGTTTGATCTTTACCGTTGTGTAAACCGGCGTTATTTTTGGTCTTAAATCCTTCCATTGTGGATTGCGTATGAAAAATAGACTATTCGAACCCAAGGAATCATTGTGTGGATCACAGTCGGCTGACCGATGGGCGAACATCGCGAATTCCTTGATTAGCACGGATTTGATAAGTTCCGGTTCACGTAACACTAACGCTGGCCGATTGAATATGTAAATGCCGACTGCCGCAGCCTTTGACATTTTTGCATCCTTATAAACATCAGATAGATATAGATAGAAACTATTCCTCAATGTAAACATCACACCCAAATTGCCAATGAGTGGCAGTGGCGTCATATAGGGAATCTTATTGCGTTTCCAGTAGCCATATGTGTAGCGACACCAAATATAGATGAGTACGAGTACCAAGAGAGCCGCCAAGAGGTAAGCAGCATCTATCGGCAACATTATACGCACTGCATTCGAGTATTGTAGGGAGAGTAGAGAAAATATTTGGAGGAAAAGTGAGAGAACAATATAGTACAAATATTTTTAAAATCAGAAGTTATTATAAAAACCGTTAATTAATTAAACGTTATTCCGATTTGTGTGGTGAGCAGAGTTCAGCTGCAATTTTAGCAATTTGCTCGTATACTGCGTGGATTTAGACATATCCATCTGCATATACGCGAACTAGTCTGTCGGGTTTGATCGATATTCGAGATATCGATCTGAAATTTCGTAGATGTCATTTTCTCTCTAAGAAGCTTGATATACTTGTATATCCTGTCGGACCACTATATCATATAGCACTCATACAAACTGAACGATCGGAATCAAGTTCGTGCATAGCACTTTTATTTATTATTTTTAACTCTTTATTTACCTTAAGAAAAATTTTATTTTTAAAGGAAGTTTTTAATTTCTGTCGATCTTTTGTAACGCGCTTCCACAATAACACTGAGAATTCCAGTCCTAACGGCTTGAGCTTTTATTTTCTGACTAAATCGTACTATAGGTATATATAAAAGGATGTTGTATGTCATTAAAAACTGAACTGATTTCATTATCTTTACTGAATAATGACTAGTATAACGTGCATATGCATTATTGAATATGTGTGTGTGTGTGTGGGTGAAATTAAACAAATAATTAACTAACTTACACTCGTAATAAATATGTCAATAAGCGGTTTAACAAAGGGGATTATATAATAATAATTAAGGGATTATTGTAAGCACATGCATGTAAGTATGTTGTAATAAATCAAGGTTATCAGCTGGTCGCGTTTTTCAAAGATGTAATGCCATATACTGCAGAATTCAGAGTAGTCTTTATTGGCGTAGACACCGCTTACGTGGTTATAGCTGAGTTTTCAACAGCACGCTAGTTGTTCTTCTTTTTCCCTGTTTGGAGATTCCAAGTGAAGCCAGCACCTTCGCCACCTGATCTTTCCAAAGAAGTGAAGGTCTTCCCCTTCCTCTGCTTCCCTTGGTGAGTCCTGCGTCGAATACCTCAGAACTGAAGTGAAGTCCATATGGATAGACGCCATGACCTAGTCAGCAGTATTCGCCGTTGCCAATGCGCAAAGGACCAAAAAATATGCCGCAGAAACTTCCGCTCGAAAACTCGTAATGCCGACTAATCAGTTGTTGTCATCGTTCATGCCTCTGCACCATATTGCAGGACGGGAATTATGAGTGACTTATAGAGTTTGGTTTTTGTTCGCCGAGAGAGAACTTCACTTCTCAATTGCCTACTCAGTCCGAAGTAGCGCCTGTTGGGAAGAGTTCTTCTGCGTTGGATTTCGAGAGTGACGATTTTGTTGGTGTAAATGCTGGTGCTATTTAGTTCTGCAGCTCGAATTATTTTCTCCAAGAGCATATTGAAGAAGTCGCACGATAGGGAGTCGTCTTGTCTGAAACCTCGTTTGATATCGAACGGCTCGGGGAGGTCCTTCCCGATCCTGACGGAGCTTTTGGTATTGCTCAACGTCAGTTTACACAGCTGTATTAGTTTTGCGATGATACCAGGTTCAGATATAGCGGCAAAAAGGCAGCTTCTTTTCATGTCGTCAAAAGCAGATATGAAATCGACGAGGAGGTGATGTGTGTCGATTCTCTTTCACGGATCTTTTGGTTGTTGATGTTTTAAAGATGTATTTGTACAAATCTTACCTTTGAATCACCATGTAAGCCCAAAATGCAGATATACATATGTATGCCGGCACATCTCAGGGTATACTCAAATACTTCTTTCCCTTGTCATACCACAACGTATGCTGCTCGCTATTCGGCAAACACTCACGATTGATGAAGGATGTTGTCGGAGAGAGCCGCACTCCTTCGAGGATCATCAAGTAAATGTAAGGCATATGCAATAAGTGGTTGTAACTTACACTGCCATTGGGTGGATCTCGAAAACTAATAGCTTTGCTGGTTGTTCTGCCAAATCGTATAAGATGATCGCAATCAATTCAGAGTATGTCTCAAAGCTCGCCAATAGGAGAATACCCTTTTGTTCTGAGTCGTTCAAATGCCGCTGCATGTTCAACAACAAGTCGATAAGAACTCACTTTCAAGGTTTCCTCCACCAAACGCCGTAAATAGCTTGCGTATTTGCGCATGGAAACTTCCGATTTTAGCGAACGCACCCATTTTGGGAGAAATAATATTGCAAAGAAATCGATAATCTTACGCAGACTGAGTTGGAATAGAACTTCACACTGTGTGCGCGTCTCGCAGCCACAATTGTGTAGAACTGCCGCATCGATGCTATACAATAGCGCAGCTGTGACGTCTAATGTCTGTGTCTTTGACCTCAGTGATCGCAGCAACGCGAACACTTTGTTGGGACGCGTCTTGTTTTATCTTACATGTGATATACCCTTTTAATAGTTCGGCATAGGCAATCGGTTTCGAATACATTACGCTTTTGATATATCTACTAGCGAAAGGTTTGAAAATCTCTCGTCGACGCTTGCGTGATATCTCATATTTGGTCAAAGGTAGCGTTACACCGGCTTTTGGGTTTACTCTTCAGTTTTGGTAACAAAAAACATCACCGAGGGCAGCAAAGACCAATTTTTGTTCTTCCAAAAATCCGCGCTTTTCTGGCGAACTACTTCGCTCAAATTACGCACAACTTGCAGATAATATTCTTTATTGATGATAAGAACTCATAATGCAAGTCGCCCTTGTAATCAAAGGCTACTGTTAGCAGCACCTTCACATTCGACCTAA
This sequence comes from Bactrocera tryoni, assembly GCF_016617805.1. Taxonomy (NCBI): domain Eukaryota; kingdom Metazoa; phylum Arthropoda; class Insecta; order Diptera; family Tephritidae; genus Bactrocera; species Bactrocera tryoni. Next base: position 75,772,530 of record NC_052501.1, read on the forward strand.
CTTAAACAGCTTCCATTGCGATGATTGAGCTCAACCATTCACGGCATAAGCATAAACCTATGATTTTTCACCAGTTATAACCTTCTGGAGTAGATCTGGGCGTGCAGAGTCCAACATTTTCTGAGCAATGTCAACGCGAGGCTGTTTTTGGTCGAAAGTGATGAACCCGATTCATACCTAAATCATTGGTTAATAATGGAATGGTACTAGTCAATCGATATGTTTAGTTTCTCAGCAATTTCTCTAATGGCAATTCCACGATTGGGCAATACTATTTTCTTCACTTTATTAAAGCTTTCGTCATTACGTGCTCGGACGTTCAACACACTTTTCATCGGTCACATCTTCGCGACCCTCTGAGAATATTTATTATTTTATTTTATACAGCTAACCCACGAAAATTCACAATTCGCGATATTTTTTGTAAAATCCTCGTATTTTCGGCTTAACTTCGGACACCTAAAGGTATTATTTATTAAAAACGCACTAACAAGCAATTGCAATATCTGCCGTCGACTCAAGCTAGACAATCTCTTACATGTTAAAGGTTTTTAAATCGCTTAAAAATATCTCTTGAGATATCTTTTATAGATACCAGTCTCTAAAATGTGTCCCTCTATCTTTTCTGCTGTGAAAGGTATATGTTTTGTTTTCTTACTAACTTCCCTTCCGCAAATAAACATAATTAATGCAAAGTCTTCCCATTCATCTCAGATGCATACATAATTTTCAGAGAAAACAGCTGCAGCGCAAAGAGCCAAGTGCAATCTGTATTCCGGCGTTTCCTCATTATAAATTCAATATTTGACGAAATTAGTAGACATTTCCCAAAATACAACTCAACCAGTCAAGGTCAGGTCAAATAGTTCACTGTTCACATATCCGTCCGCTACTTTTCAATGTCATAAATGCGGCGCTCAGCGCACTTAAAACTACAGTCTTCTTTTTGTGCCGCTGATACCAAGACGCAATGTGGTTTGAAAGTTTACTGCTCTTATTACTACTTATTGGATTGGCATACGCTTGGCTGTGTTATCGGTATGATTATTGGAAGCGCCATCAGGTGCCATTTTTGACGCCCACTTACGGCGTGGGCAATTTAGGTGGGCTCTTTTCAATGCAACGCAGTCCAGCAGAATTTGTGCAGCGTCTTTATGACCATCCGGAAGGCCGGAGCGAACCGTTCGTTGGCGTACATGTCTTCACACAACCGGCCATATTGTTACGTGATCCTGAACTTGTGAAACGCATTTTGGTGAAGGACTTTTCCAAGTTTTGCGACAGGTGGGTAGCTGGAAACTGCATGTGCTGGTTTACAGTGGTTAGTGCTCATTTTCTGCATTTATAGATTTTCCAATTCTGATTACAAAGGCGATCCATTGGGTTCTTTAAATATATTTTTTCTGCGTAATCCCGCTTGGAAGGAGGTACGCTTCAAGTTATCACCGTTCTTTTCCAGTGGAAAGCTGAAGCATATGTTTCCTTTGGTGGAAGAGGTAGGTTGTCAGTAGGTTACGTAGAACATTTTACTCTTACTATTAGGTTCCATGGATAAACTTGTACACCCGGAATTAAGTGCGTTAAAAAACTGTGAGTCGTTTTACTCTTAAACTTTATCCGGAATATACTATACATATGTAAATCTTTGTCAACAAGTCAAAAAAATCGATTTGCAAACAATGCGCTAATGACCATAATGGCATGAAGTTCAAGATTTTGGTTCATTTCAACCTAATATTTACTTTGCAACATCTCCATATCATAATTTTAACTTTTCTAAACAGGTCGGTCGCGAGCTCGAAAAATATTTACTCTCTCAAACCGTTGATTGCAATGAAACACAAACTTTTATGATGGAAATGAAAGAGCTGTGCGCTCTCTACACTACGGACGTGATAGCGACTGTCGCTTACGGCGTTCAAGCGAACTGCTTCAAACAACCGAATGGCGAATTTCGGCGACATGGTCGCGCTGTGTTCAAGTTCAGTGTGCGGCGTTCACTAGAATTTATGGTTGTCTTCTTCATGCCACACCTAGTACCCTATCTGGGTTTCAAAGTAATACCACCTACCTCTACCGAGTTTCTGCGTTCCACAATCAACTATGTGATGGAACAGCGTGAGTTGTCAGGCCAAAAACGTAACGATCTAATCGATATACTTATTGAGTTTAAAAATTCGACCAAAAATAAAAAATCTGCCAGTGGACTCATCTATGAGGGTGACATTTTGGTGGCACAAGCGGCGCTTTTCTTTACAGCCGGCTTTGAGTCATCCTCGGCGACAATGTCCTTTGCACTGTATGAGCTTGCGAAGCATCCCGATTTGCAGCAGCGTGTACGTGACGAAATTGCCGCGGGTCTAGAGCACACTGGCGGCAAAGTGACATACGAATTTATCGAATCATTGGCGTATATGCAAATGGTAATCGATGAGGTATTGCGTCTCTATCCGCCGCTACCGTTTCTCGATCGGCAATGCACCGCGCCGGTGGTGGAAGACGGTTACTCGTTGGAACCATTTCACAAATATCGTTTGCCACACGGCATGCCAGTTTACATACCCGTTTATGGCCTGCATATGGATCCAAAGGTAAATATTTTTTTTTTTTTGTAACGATTATGATACACTTACTCTTGCTAACTTTACTCACAGTACTACCCTGAACCGTGGAAATTCGATCCAGAGCGTTTTGCACCACACAACAAGAAACAGTTGACACCTTACACTTATATGCCATTTGGGCTGGGTTCGCACGCTTGCATTGGCGAACGCTTCGCTATGTTACAAACCAAAGTCGGACTCACCTATTTTCTACTTAACCACAAAGTGACGACTTGCGCGCGCACCAAGATACCCATGCAGCTGGATCGCAAGGCGGTCGTGATACAGGCCGAAGGCGGTATTTATCTGAATGTTGTGCGCAGTCCGCTATGTGAGCGTGTATAGTGTGTTATTAGCTGACGTCTACAGATCTGCGAAGAGCAGAGTGAAAAGTAAAGTAAAGAAAAGTATTTGTTGGCATATGATTTTAAGGGCCTTCAAGGTCCATTGCACAAGCTCAAACACGATTCAGTAAAATACATGCATTTTATTCTAAGAAAAATATATTTTTAGGCATCTCTAGACTTGGGTCAATAACATTTTTTGCGTGCTAATGTTCATTCTCATTAATTTTTTGTGAGGCGTGACCTCAAGTTGTTGTACTACACTAATAAATAAGCCTGCCCACTGCAATTTTGTAATTTGCTGTTTATAATGACGCTCCACATGACACACGCGATCATAGCTGGTATAAAAAAAATTTTAAAAATTCGTCATATGCTTTCTTTAAAAAAAGTTAGAGAGCTTAGATTGGTACGAGGTTAGTTGGAGAGTTCTGACCAAAGAAATTTCCTTTGAGCTCATCTCAACCTCAGTGTGCCAAATCGACGTAACAGATCAATTGAAAATTCCCTGGCCTAGCATAAAATACATTTTTTGTAATTTTTTGTTTTCGTGGAACTGAAGCTTTCTGTAGAAGTTCACGCAAGTGAGTTGAGTGAAAGTTCTCTGAACGCCATTCACATGAGAGTGGCCAGAAACGATTATTTTACACATGGCTCAAGCAGCTTGCGGCCGCTTTCGGTCTTAGACCTATGTAGTATCCTCTGGGTAGCCAAAGAGCATCCGTTTGAGTGCGAGCTAAAGTGAAAAGGCGAACCATACCTATCTAGGGTTGTGCGCTGGGTTTGGGACCCGCCACATAAAAAACGACTAAAAAGAAAAGGCGGCTACAATAGCGTCAAATCTAATAAATAAGTTTCCCTCAAGGGTAATACACTGATTATGGCGGCACTCCAACTTTTCGAAACCATTTGACTACTTCCAAATAGACCTCAGTTACGGCGATCACCTCTTCATTCGACAAAAATTTCTTTCCAGCAAACATTATTATGAGCACTGAGAACAGAAAATAATCGCTGGAGGTCAGGTTTGGAGAATATGGTAGATGCAGAAACGATTCGAAACCCGGTTCATGGATTTTCGCCTTTGCTTGCTTGATGAAGCAGCACCTTCTTTTTATGCAAATGCGGCCGTTTTTAGCGACTTCGTTCTTCCAGTTTCAAGGTAGGCAACAAAAGTTATTTTATGGCCATCCCAAAATACAGGCGCCAAAACCTTGCCAGATGACCGTTTCGTTTTTTTTTAACTTTGGAGCGGGTTCGTCGTGTGCCGCCCACTCAGCTGATTGTCGAATGAACTTCGTAGTGATATGTTGGCCCTATGTTTCAGCTATTGTCACATACCGACGCAAAAACTCGGGTTTATTACGCTTCCACAGCTCCAAACACTGCTTCGACTCATCAATTTGTCATTATATTTAGTGGAAAGTGAGCTCGCGCGACAGCCACTTTGTGCAGAGGTGTCTCATCAGCAAATATTCGTGAATGATATAGTGTACACGTTTAGTTGACATCTTGAGAACGCCTGCTCTCTCAGACAACTTCACATTACAATCATACAAAATTATTTCATGGACTTTTTTTGACGTTTTCGTCGGTAATAAATTCTTATGGCGGCCACTGCATTCAGCGTCTTCGGTGCTCATTTCACCACGTCTAGACTTTGCATACTTGATGATTGATCTTCCTGTGAAAGTGTCCGGAAACTCCTCATTTTTTTACCATGAGAACCTTAAAAAATATACTTACACGGCCTATATTACAGAGTCTACCATGGTGGATGATGTAACCGGTTTTTTTGATTTGTCGATTCCGAGGATCAAACAAGCGCCGTCTTGTGCTCTGCCTCATATTTCATTGGAACATTCTGTGCAAAGTTAGACGACTCGTCAATTTCAAGAAATGGCCCCTTCAAGTGGCCGCCAAGATCATACAACGCAATGCAAAGACAACGGCTACGCTGGCTAGGTCATGTTGTCCAGATGGACGAAAACACTCTAGCTCTGAAAGTATTCGACGCAGTCGCCCGCCGAAGGAAGACCTCCACTCCATTGGAAAGACCAGGCGCAGAAGGTCCTAGCTTCGCTTGGCATCTCTAATTAGCACCACATTGCAAGGAATCTCACTATTGCTTCTGCTTTAAACTTGGATTCCGGACATACAGGTTTGGAGGGGCAGAGTAACAAAGTTCCTTTTTATTTTTAGTTCTTTGTTTAATTTTTTATTAAAAAAGCATAATTATTTTAAAACATAATTTTAATTGCATCGATATTTTTTGAAATTATTTTGCACATTTACTGCTTCGCCAGGCGCTCATATCGTTTGTCATTGACCAATTTCAAGTAAATGCCTTTTTTATAACTTAAAACTATGGCCAGTGGATCGAAAGTGATTTCCGACGGTGTCTTCTCACATGTGGTCACATAATGATTCTTCAAAATATGCACCAAACCGACTTTGGACTGCAACAAACCGATGCGACCACCAATACAGTTACGTGGTCCACTACCGAAGGGAAGGTAGGACATAGGCTTATGGGTTTTCTTATTTTCGGCGTTGAAGCGTTCAGGATCGAAGGTGTTCGGGTTGGGCCAAAACTGGAATTAAAAAATTGTGACAACCATAAAAATTGCTTGAAACTTCAATCGACGCAGTAAGTACTGAGTTTATCCCTAGCTAAACTCACTCACCTCGGGATCACGTTGTATGGCGAATATTGGTATATAAACAGGCATACCGACAGGTATTGTGTAATCGTAATATGGTTTAAGATCGAATTGCTTTTCCCCCTCCTTCGGCAGATATTCACGATCGAGAAAAGGTAGTACTGGATATAAACGCAACACTTCGTCGACTACCATACTCAGATATGGTAGATTATTGATAGTTTCATATGACATTGTACCTTGTTCAGCTACGAAAGCTTCACAGATCTCATTGCGCAGACGTTCTTGTAAGTCGAGTCGTTTGGATAATTCGTATAACGCAAATGTCATCGTCGAAGATGACGTCTCAAAACCAGCTGAGAAAAATACAGCAGCTTGTGCTGTCAAAATATCCTGTAGATGGGCATTATATTCGCCCTTCGCAACTGCCTCTTCTTTGAGGCTCAGCAACACATCGATCAAATCGTTACGCGTCGCTTTACTCTCCTCTCTTAATGCCATAACATGACCGATGGTGCCACGTAAAAATGCGCTGAACTCCGTTGTAAAAAATTTAGCACGAAATGTAGAGGCCCACTTTGGAAAGAAAAAAATTACAAAGAAGTCCTTAGCGCGGCTGAGTGTAAAGGTTAACAGTTTTCGTCCTTGCGAGCGAAATTCGCCATTGGGATTGGCAAGACTGTTGGCTTTCACACCATAAGCGATGGTGGCAATCATGTCGGTGGTGAAGAGCGCACACACCTCTTTAATTTCAGTTACGAAGGCGTCGTCATTCTTCGCATACGAATTTAAATGGGCTTCCAACTCCGTGCCGATCTATAGGCGCGTAACGAGGGATACACATAATAAAAAATATATATTAGTACAAAAGTTAGGTCCTTTTATGCGCATACTAACCTCAGTCATTAGTGGATACATTTGTTTGATCTTTCCCGTTGTGAAAATCGGCGTTATTTTCGTTCTCAAATCCTTCCATTGTGGATTACGTATGAGAAATAGATTATTCGAGCCCAAGGGATCATCATGTGGATCACAGCCACCTGACCGATTGGCGAACTTCGGGAATTCCTTGATTAGCACATGTTTAATAAGTTCCGGTTCACGTAACACTAACGCTGGCCGATTGAGTATGTAAATGCCGACTGCCGCAGCCTTTGACATTCTAGCGTCTTTATATATGTCCGATAGATATAGATAGAAACTATTGCTCATTGTAAACAAAACTTCCATATTGCCAATCAGTGGTAGTGGCGTCATATAGGGAATCTTATTGCGTTTCCAGAAGCCATATGTGTAGCGACACCAAACGTAGGCGAGCGCCAAAAGGGTCACCAATAGGCAAGCAGTATCTGCCGACAGCATTATACACCCTACATGCGCAGAGGGTAGGGAAAATATTTGAAAGAGAGAGAACGAGAGAGAGTGAGTGAGTGATTGTTAATATAAACGGTAAATTGTACTTGTATAAGCAGTTCACCGACTCGTGCGAAGGCAGGTTGGCAACACTGAAACCAACTCAAATTATAATTGTAATTTTGATAATATTTTATGTTTATGAAAGTAAAGCAAATTTTGTTGTATTTTCCATAAGTACTTTATAATTAAAAATTATTGTTGTCAATCGATAAGCTTCAAGTAAAAGTGTAGGTATGAAAACAAATAAGCAAAGTAGCATTTGGACACTATCTTTTTGATAGATAAGAAGTACTACTTGCCGCGCTCTCTGTAAATGGGCCTCTAAAATAGAAGCGACTTTTATCACCGTTAGTTAAAAAAAACAGTCTACAATCATAAAAAAATATACTTAGAATTTTTGGGATTAATTTGGGCTAAACCGAACTCTGGCGGCTCCCTCGCTGCCCATATACCGGCAAGGGAGTTATGGTTGGGAAGAATCCCTTGGAGTAGAGGAGCAGTAAGGATGGGTTATGGATGGATCAAAGCTTGGGGGAGGTTGGTGGAGCGGTTTACTGCCAGTAGCTCTCTATTAACTCCAGCTTCAGACTTCCTGACTATGACAGTGTTTTTCAAGGCGAGGTGACGGCCAATAAAGTAGCAGTAGCTTTACTCCCTTCAGAGAAGTGCCATCCACTCAGATAGCAGGGTGGCGATACTAGTCTTGAACTCATTAACAGTGCGTTCAGTGTTGGTCAAGGAGTGCGTAACCTAGCTCTATAGCATCGAATGCCTTTGGGATAAGACTGGTATGGGTGACAGGCCAAAGGAAAATTGCAGGAAATTATAAAGCTTATGAGCTAGTAAGGAAAGGTACCCTAGACTCGATACTAGTAGAATGGGAAAGTGTCGGTGTTCACGTATCCTCTTGGGTCTCGCGGGAGCTATGCCAGTGTTGCGTCACCATAGTTATGTCGCTTGCAAGAGATTTAGAGAACTCTTTGCCTTCAGTAAGGCAAGTCTCTCTCTAGCTGTGGGGCTTTTAACAGGTCATTGTTCTATTGGCGTTCATGTTGTAAGGCTGGGAATTTTACCAGACGCCATCTGCTGAAGCTGTATGGAAGAAGATGAGGTGGAAACAAAACATTTGGGAGATCAAGACTTAAATACTTTGAAGAGCATGCCTTCAGGCATCCCACCAAACTGGCGAGTATGGAAATTAAACGTCTCTGCAAATTTGTATTGGCTACTAAGCGTTTTGCTAATTTATAAGTTCGAACACAGGAGTTCTTCGTTTCTATGGCTTCACGAAAGACTATATATAGCAGTCAACGTGCGATCTCTCTAGATCAGCCAGCTAACTATCTAAACTAACGAAGGAGCTTTTAGTTTTTGATTTCAGTTGATGCAGCAACAATTTATGAGTGGCACCACAACCTTATTTTTCCACGTTCGAATAATTTTTGCCATTGCCGTATTTTTATAGCCTGAATAGGGTACATTAAGATGTTTGTAACAACCAAAAGGAAAAGTCGGAGATCCGCTAAAATATATACATACATACATATATAAACAGCATGACGAGCTCAGCCGATGTAATCATGTCCATTTGTCCGCCTTTCGTCTGTCTGTATATGAGCGAACTTGTAACTCAGTTTTTGAGGTATCGATATGATATTTTGCAGACGTCCTTTGCTCCTCAAGAAGCTGCTCATTTGTCGAAACCGCCGATATCGGACCATTATAGCATATAGCTGTCATACAAATTGAATTGAAAATCGCAGAGACAGAATGAACTTTATAAGTCACTGTGGCAAGCTTCCTCTACAAACAGCCTTCAGCAGAAATTTTCAATACTATAATTGGTTCGCAATTAGAATGCACGATATATACATATTAAATTCGTTTGAAATAAATTAAATTCATTCAGTTATTATTTGCCGAAGACACTCATCGATAATATACGAGTACAATATAAACATATTTACAGATTTATTTATATGCCTTTAAGTATGCTTGACTACAAAGTGCAATTTATAAGATCTTTATCGGCTAATGATAAGAAATTTAAAATTAAATTTTTATATTAAGTAACGTCAAGTGCCGTTAGCCCCACATGACGTCGCGTTTGCTCGTCGGGTTGACTGATAAACTGTATGTCGGAGTAGTTAGACTTTATTTGGCTAGAACTGTTTTGTTTTATAAACAATGATTAGCTAAATGCTGTAAAGCGTTCAACAAACAATAGTTAGTCGCTTTGCGTAAAATATGTAAACAAAGAGAGGCAAAACAAAAGCCCAAAAATACATGTTTATATATGAGAGTAAGTGTACAGACAGCGGCATTTTGAGAGTTTACGATCGTCATTGGGAGCCTTGTGCATTTTACATGTTTTTATTTACAGAAAGACATTTTTGTGTTTTTTTTTTGTTAAAAATGTGCGAAAATTGCACATGAAAATTATATATTCCAACCTCAAATAAAAATATTTCTCATTGAATTTTACTAAAACCTTGGTTAACAATATTATAGCTAATAAAATTAATTGGCAAGTGCCATAAAAGCTAATTGTGTTGTATTTTAGATTTACTTTGTTATTAATTTTCAATATAATAGAAAAAAATGTATTGGGCATAATTATTATAAGTAGTTTTTTAGCTTGTTTGTGGTTATATTTTTATATTTTCTATTTTTATACTCTCGCAACAAAGTTGCTAAGGAGAGTATTATAGTTTTGCTCATATAACGGTTATTTGTAAGTCCTAAAACTAGAAGAGTCAGATATAGGGTTATATATATGAAAGTGATCAGGGTGACGAGTAGAGTTGAAATCCGGATGGGCATATTTGGACGTAATTTGTTTGGAAAAGTGGGCGTGGCCCCGCCCCCTACTAAGTTTTTTGTACGTATTTCGGAAACTACTATAGCTATGTCAACCAAACTCTACAGAGTCGTTTTCTTCAGGCATTTCCATATACAGTTCAAAAATGGAAGAAATCGGATAATAACCACGCCCACCTCCCATACAAAGGTTATGTTGAAAATCACTAAAAGTGCGTTAACCGACTAACAAAAAACGTCAGAAACACTAAATTTTACGGAAGAAATGGCAGAAGGAAGCTGCATCCAGGCTTTTTTTAAAAATTGAATATGGTGGTGGCGTCGCCCACTTATGGACCAAAAACCATATCTCAGGAACTACTAGACCGATTTTAATGAAATTCGGTATATAATATTTTCTTAACACCCTGATGACATGTACGAAATATGGGTGAAATCGGTTCATATTATATATATATATATATATTCCGATATAACGCTATTTTGAATTCCATCTGATGCCTTCTTTGTATAATATATACATTAGGAACCAATGATGATAGCGGAATAAAACTCTACACAAATATGGTATTTGAAAAATATGTAAATGACGGATAATGAAATCTCGATTATCACTTTATCATGCGAGAGTATAAAACACCGAACTTAACCCTTCCTTACTTGTTTTTTTTTATTTTATATGAAGACTCGTTAATTTTCATTACATATGTATGTATATACTCCCTGAACAAAAAGCCACGAAGTTTTCAATACCCATATGTAATTTAATTAATGATCGGAGTGACGGCCGAGTCGATTTAGCCATGCTGGTCCGCCCTTCTATTTGTATATATTATAATTATTCCCTCAGATTTTTAAATATCGTTCCGAAATTTTGCACATGTTCTTTGCTCCACAAAAAACTCATCATTTGTCGGAATCGCCGATATCTGATCACTATAGCATATAGCGGTCTTACAAACTGATGACTCAAAATTTAGTTGTTGTATGGAAAACTTTTGTATTTGACAAGATATCGCCACGAAATTTGGCATGGATCATTATCCAAGGCAACACTATAATACCTGAACAAATTGTTCAGATCGGATTATTATATCATATAGCTGTCATACAAACTGATCACTCAAAATTTAGTTCTTGTATGGACAACTTTTTTTTTTGACAAGATATCGCCACGAAATTTGGCATAGATCATTATCGAAGGCAACACTCCAATAACTGAACAAATCTGAAGATCGTTATGCAAGACAACACTACAATCTCCAAACATATTGTTTAGATCACACCACTATAACATACATGTATGTATGTACAATGTACATAGCTGCCATACAAACTGACCGATCAAATATTCTTAAATTTCCCATAATTAAAATAATTTTGTGCTTTAAATATTCAAAAAATGTGATTTTATGTTACAATATTATTTTTGTTATAATTTTGTTTACAGCATAAAGATCTTTTGTATATTTTATTTTTAATTTTTTTTTTTGATTTACTATCGAATTATTTTTTGAAATGCATTAATTTACTGTTATTTTATTTATTTCAAACAGAAATTAAACAATTTTTTAAATTCTTAAAAAGTATTTTATATTATTTCACTTTTATGTTACAAAATTTTATTCAAAGCAATAAAAATATTTTCTGCTAATTTTTTTTTTGTTAAAAAAAATTTGTATTTTTTTTTATTATAAAAATTTGTTTAATATATTATAAATTCATAAAAGTTCTGTTTTGTTCAACATAATTAACTTATAAGCACAAATTATCTTAATTTTTTTTTTTTTTTGAAACGTTTTAAATTGTTATTATTATATTTGTAATTCAAGAAAATCAATAAAATTAAATAGTTTTTTAAATTATTAAACAATAATACATTTTATTAATTTGCTTTTATGTTAAACAATTTATTGAAAGTAAGAAAACATATTTTCTTGTAATTATTTTATGTTATATCATTTGTTTTTGTTTATCATAAATATTTTTGCATGACATAAAAATTAATTTTTTTGTAACTAATTATAAAATATATAAGCGCAACTTTTCTTTTGAAGCACTTTATTATTATTGAATTATTGTATTTTTGAAGCGAAAGTTTATATTAACTTCATTTTTCATACAATGCGCTATAGCTTATGAGTTTTTCACTACAAAAAAAAAATCGAAGTTATGGAAATAAAAAAAAAAAGATTTTATTTTTATTATTATTATTTTTTTCAAATAGTATTAAATTCATTTGTATTCAATCAGTACATAATATTTTTTATGTTTTTGCACTAAATTTTGTTTTCCAAATAATAAAAATATTTTTCTGCTTTAAAAAAGTTGAAGGTTGAGATCGAAAAAATGTTTTTTTTTGTTTTCAAAGAGTTTAAGGTTTGGGTTTGAGTAATTGTTTACTAAAAAAACGTTTCAAAAAAATTTCCTTTTAGAATCCAAGCAGTACGAAATATATTTTAAGTTATTTGCATTAAAAATTTGTCCAAAGAAGAAACATTTTCTGTTTGTCTTCATAAAGTAGAAGTTCGAGATTTAAGCAATTTTTTTCACCACAAAATTATTTTAAAGATATGGGAATTAAGTTTTTTTTTTAGAATTCAATTAGTACGAAATATATTTTACGTTTTTTTACACTAGAAATATTATTTTGGTGTTGCAAAAATGTTTCAAATTGTAGAAATATATTTTTCTTTTTAAAATCCAATCAATACATTTTTTGCACTAAAATTTTTTCAAAGAATATACATACATATTTTTTTTCTTTTCAAAAAGTTAAAGGTCGTGGTTTAACGAATTTGTTTCATTATACAAATCCTATTAGTACGAAATATATATCTGTTTTTTGCACTTAAAATTTTTAAAAAGAAAAAAATAATATTTTTTTGTTTTCAAAAAGTTGAAGGTTTAAGTTTAAATTATTTTTTTCACTATAAAAAAGTTTCAAGGGTGTGGATTTTAATTTTTCCTTTCAGAACCCAATCAGTGCGAAATTTATTTAAGTGTTTTGCACTAAAATTTTGCCCAAAGAACAAAAATATTTTTTTTTTCTTTTCAAAAAGTTGAAGATTGAATTTTAAATAATTTTATTAACAGTAAAAATGTTTCAGAGACTTGGCAATTAATTTTTCTTTTTAAAATCTTATCAGTACAAACATCTTTCAAAGTTATGTAAATGAATTTTTATTTTTAAAATACTTTTTTTTAAATCAAAGCAATGCATATTATATCACGTTTGTTGCAGAAATATTTTTCGAAAGAATAATTTTTCTTGATTTCAAAATGTTGAAGGGGAAATTTTTTTCATTACACAAATCTTTCAAAGTTGTGGAAATTAATTTTTCTTTTTAAAATCCAATCAATACATTATGTTTCACCTTCTTGCACAAAAAATTTTCCTAAAAATAAAAAAAAATTGGGTCAAAAGATTTAAAGTCAATGAAAGTATGCACAATTTTTTTAAAACGTTTTATTTATATTTTTATTTTAGTTATTTTTAACCGCAAATTAGTATTGCTACTTAATTTTCAAACAATGCACTAATGTAGATAGAATAATTTTTTTCGCTCTAAAAACTTGTACAAGGTATACAACTTTATTGTTTTTTAAAGTTTTTACACAAGGCGCAATTTACAGTTCTTTCTAAAGTTTTTAAATTAAAGTTTATTGAAATTAATTTTTTTTTGTATTGCAAAAGCTTAATATAGTTGTTTTTTTTTTGTTTTTGTAAAAAAATGTAGTTAATAGTTATTCACAGGTTTTAAGCCTTAAATATTTTTTAAAATCATATTTTACATTTTTTAATAAATCATATCTTATATTTTTTTAATAAATCAGCGTTCCCACTTTCTTATTGCACAAAACACTTCATTTCTTATTTAGAATTAAACCTACTAATGTTTTTGGTAGATAGGCACCTTTATTATTAATATTATTTATAAATGCGATGTAAATTTCTGTCGAGGCTTTGTAACGCGCTTCCACCGCATTACTAAGTTTACGAGTTCCACAGGTTTGCGCTTTTATTCTGTGCCGGTAAAATTGCAATAATGATTTTAAAATATACGAACTAAAACAGTGTTGAATACTCATAAGGAAGCATTTAAGTGTGTGTATGTATGCGTTATGAAATGTGCAAGCAAAAAAAATAGGCATACATATACAAACATGTGTGCATAGTGCATCCATATATACACATTTTAATATTACATACATTTATACACATTGTCATAGTACATGTATATATACATAGATTATTTATTTATTGAGATGTGACTACTTAGTAATTAGCATTTTGCTGCAAATACGCGACTGCGGTTCTAATTTCACCTGCGCGCAATTGTGAATCGTAAAAGCATTCTCCCGTAATGACTACACCACTAGGCGCCTATAGGCGTGCTTGGTTGTGTGTGTGGGTGCGAGACGTTAAACAAATAATTTACATATAAGCTACTTAAACACTTCCACTATCAATAAAATTGTCGTAGATGTAATAAAAATTTATTAGCACTGCGTATGTACATGCGTATACACATATGATGTGGCAAACGGTTTACTATCAATAAAAGATTTTATAATCCTACCGGCTTAGTGTAATTACTTATACATATAAACAAATGTAGCATAGAGTAAATCAAGGTCGTCAGCTGGTCGTGTCTTTCAAAGCGATAATGCCAAAACGTCTTGGCGATATTACTGCATCGAACACCGCCACCAAATAGCTCTCTGCATAACCTAACTCTTTCAAGTACAACAAACGATCCAGCAATATGAGGCTTTCTATCACCTGAGCAAAACACATACGCAGCAAATAGTATAAATGCATGTAATGCGCATCAGCCGCGTATTCTTTTTGTACACTATCCAACACAGTGGCGTCCCAATGCAAGTTGCAATTTTGTGACGCGAACTTTTTACAACAAAGCGACACATACTCGTTAAAATTGGCAAATTTTCGCACTTTGCCGACTTGCAATTTCTGACGCAGCTCTTTGGTGCTATCGCAAATCAAGACTTCGAGTAACGCACGATAGTAGAGTGTAATGTTCATGGCGCTACGTTCGCTGGTGACGCGTTCGAACGATTGTGTGGCTAACATGCGTGCATTGCGACCGAGCGTTACACGTTTGTCGCGCAAAAACTGACTCATTAGGAAACCAGGCGTTGTTTGACGTGCGCTAATCGTTGCATTTTCAAAATACTCCGGTAAAGCGTATTCCTCTTGCAGCAGGTGGTAGCAACAGCCGATGTTACAAATCAGTTTGCATTGTGGTTGTTCGTGAAAGAGGCGTAGACAGGTGGTGGCTAAATTGCCGCAGGTGTGCAGGCCGGTTAAACAGATGGCGCATGTGTCGCTCGCTTGCGGAAACTGCTGTTGCAAGAGTTCTATTACATTCAAGTCGGGTGTGATAAATGCAGCTGTGGTTTTATAGCGCATCTCCCTTTCGTTCGCATTTGTAATTGTTTCAGGCGTTGGCGTAGTTGTTTTTTGCAGATTTTTGCCGCGTCGTTTAGGCGTTATGCCTTGTTGTTGTAATTCTGCGCGCTTAACTAAGCCATTCCAAACGCGCTGTTATTAAAATTAAAACAAAAATTTAAAACCATTTATTTTTTATAAGGAAAAAATACCATACCTCCAACTTGCGATTGCGTTCCAAAGCATTTTCGGTGTTCAATTCTTGAAAGTCAATACCCAGCACGCGATGCTTATACTGTAAGGCAAGACGTGATGATAAGTAGCCCTTGCCATCGCCCGCATCGACAATGTACACTTCGGCGTTGCTTGTGCTATTCGAAACACTGTGTATTAAGCGATCGACTAGGGCAGCTGTTATCTCTACCTTTAACATAAAAATAAAATTTTTATGTATTTGTTGTTGCAAATTTGTTAAGCCAACAAACCTCATGCCGTTTCTTCTCACTCATAAACTCTTTAATTGTCAATTTTTCCGTGTCATCTTCAACCAGACCTAATGCTTTGTTCAACTGTGCCATCGGTGTCAGTATATCAACGCTTTTATCTAAATAATATTTTCCACAATTAGCCACAAATTGTTTAACACCACTGAATTTGTTGTCTATATCATTATTTTGCCAAAATACTGTTTCAATGCAGTTTTGTACGCTTTCCACATCTGGCACTTCATGCTTTATATCTGCGGGCACATAAGACTGCCAATGTTTGTCTGTCAAGTAGCTAACCATATGGCAATTGACAAACTCCCAATGTGGCTGCATGAAGTGTAAAATCTCCTCCAAGCACGCGCGTATTTGACTGCTACTCATTTTATCAGGTGTTTCGATTTTTAAAAAGAAAAATCTTTGACCACCTCTGTCGCACCACCACTACTGCTGTTGTTTTCTACTTTTTTCGTTGTCTTTCCAACCTTGCCTGCCGTCAACACACGTACTCGTTTGTATTGATTGCGTATATCCTCCACCATGCCAATTATATCGGCTTCGGGATTATTATCACGTGGAAATTGGTCTATGCTTGTACGTAATTGTTGCAATGCACGTTGTACTTTTTCAGTGTGTTTTTGTTGTTGTTGTGCCAATACAATGCTGTAAATTTCACCTAATTCCTTGCCAAGTCGTAATCCTTGCTCGTAGCCTAGCTCATAACCTTCCTTCTCCCCACGTGCACGACCCACTTCTAAACCTTCCTGGTAACTCTCTTGCGCTATATTTTCTTCTGCCAAAACAATGTTGTCCAGCAAATCATTGAAATCCTGTTCCGCAGCAGCCATAACAAAAAAGCAGAAATTGTAAAGGCGGCTAAAATAAAAATGATTTGTTGGCGACGAAATTAAAAATTACTTACAGCTGATTTTGATGTGTGCTTCTTCTTCTTCAGTTAGTGCAAACTATTCATTCACAATAAAAAAATGCGAACACAGACTGGCGTGTGCTATTGTGAATACACTTTTGAGTTTGTGCAAACACCGGTTTGTCAAATAAAAATATTAGACTCCGCAAGAGTTTCAGCCATACTAACGGTTAAATAATCGCTTAGTTTCCCCACATCGCTATTCGAAATTTCTGTTAAAGTTTTTATGAGTTCTTTGGGTCCACTTGGCAACCGAAACCTCTATGTTCGTTATCGTTCCTCTCTTTGTCAAGTAAAGGCCTTATGGGTTGCATAGTGCCTATGGGTTAGGTTCGGGCATAATGCCTTCAATATTTTGGTGTTTTGATAGCCGTGACTTGTTGAAGCAGTTGCAAAAGGGAGTTTTGTGGCCTGTCTCCAGTTGTCTCTTTGCAAATGAGTTTGATTTAAAAAGCTTTCAACAAAGACAAATTTTGGTCGGTTCTGTTACATAGACAAGACTACCTCAGCAATAGTTCTTAATATTGCTGGGATGCGCTTCTGCGACAAGAAAGTGTCTTCAGAGGATCTTTCTTCGATACATATGTATATTGTGTGGTGAGAATTCGGCTGTGTTCCTTAAATGAAATATGAAGTACAGTGTTCAAAGAGACTTGAAACTGGTTTATGTGTTTGTTGTAGCTGTAAGATCTATGAAGAAATTTCAAGGAATGTTGCCGAGTTAATAGTCCTTAGTAGGATAAAAATCTGCCTACGTTTCGGCTAATTGCTTTATTTGCAGCCCAAGCGACCAAACCGGTGTTGCGTAAATTGGAACTGAATCGCAAATCGACAGCTGGGTTCTTGTTATGTCACCTCGCAGTTTCAGGACTTTATATCTATCGATCCTATATATATAGCTAAGGAATGTCACCTGATAGGGTCTCTACTTGTTCATCCCGTCGGTGAAAATGATTCCTGTTCATTTCTCTGAGAGACTTTATTTTATACTGGCAGCGTCAGACTGAAAATGTTTAACGAATTTTTTTGTTTACCGTTATTTATATAATTGAAAACTTGACCTTGTCTACCGAGGCGTGACTTCTGCTTTCCGGAGAAACTTTCCCTTATATAATTTGGGTTTTTCTAAAGGCCATGTCACCGGCTTCTAATCGTACAATCAGTCTATTTCCTTTGGCGGTCGGTCAGCTGCTCAGTAAGGCAGTTCTATATACATATACATACATATATACTCCAATTCATATCGAGGCGATGTTTACCAATATGCGTGACATTGAAAAATTTACTCACCGCTTCACATGCAACACCTTCGCATATTAAACACAACAAAAGCAAGCAGAAAAACGAACACCCTCACGACTCCAGCCAAAAAAAAAAATGTGTAAAAAAGTTAGCAACGGAAGTGGTAAGCAGAGAAGGCCACAGTTGGCGCACACACAGCGCTAGAAGCTATAAACTAGCCAGGGGACTTTGACTAGAATTTATATAGCGAAGTGCTTACGAATGTACGAGTATTTAGCCATAAGCTCATACATATGTTTTTGCACATCAAGTTTAAGGACTTTCTTAAATTGTTGTTGCCTGCAAGCAGGTGAAAATAGAATTTTTGAAATCAGCAGTGGGACAATGTCTTGAAAGACTGGAGATTAAAGGTTGACTCAGAATTTTTTCTTCCTAAACGTGGGGTTTTATTGTTGTTGTTATAACGGCAAAAAATATTTCCGAAATGTTGGCGGGTGACAGTCCTTGGACAAATAACAATATTGGATCGTCCCTGTTCCGTAAACACAACTGTCGTTGGTGTTCGGTAGTGATGCCTACCCGTTCCGAAAATTTGATTTATTTGAGGTTCTTTGATTTCTCTAAAGCATTACTAATATACCATATATATGTTATAAAATATGCTCATTAAAGGACTTTTATGTTCAAATTAGTACGAGAAGGTTAGAGCCTTTTTTCAATTTGTGGTTAGCAGTCCTCTGTCACTTAAGTTTTAAAAGTAAAGAAGCCATTGGGCCTGACCAATGCGAAAATGACTCTCACGCCGTGATGCGATGTGATTTGGACGCCTCAAGGTGACTTGAAGGGAAGCCGGTTGCCTGCTAGCTCTATATAAGTGAAGCAGCTATCGAGACTGGTCAGTGCTAAGGTGACTATCACGTCAGGTTGCGATGTGATTGGGAAGTGACAAGGTGACTTCAAGGGAAGCTGGCTGCCTGCCTAAGTAAAGCAGCCAAGGGGGCTGGACAATGCTAAGGTGATTGTCACGCCGTGTTGTGATGTGATTGAGAAGTCACAAGGTGACTTCAAGGTAAACTTACTACCTGCTGGCTCTATATAAGTGAAGCAGCCGTCGAGCCTGGTCAGTATCAAGGTGACTCTCATGCCGAGATGGAATGTGATTTGGAAGTCACAAGGGCATCTCAAAGAAAAGCTTGTTGTGCTGGTTCTATATAAGTAAAGCAGCCATCTGGTCTGGCCAGTGCCAAGGTAACTCTCACGTCCTGTTGTGATGTGATTTAGAAGTCACAAAGTGACCCTTGGGCTTTTTTCGAAACCAATCCAGGGCTTCTGATTCTAGACAGACTTTAAAGGGAGAATAATGCAGATTAATAAATTCGGGAAATTGCCTTATGGCAACATACATGAAAGAGTTTCCCTTATAGTACATGAAATAGTACAGGATATAAAAGATCAAAGAACTATTCGGAGAATATTATTAAACCGCAATTATGTAATTTGTAACGTTTTACAAATCATTTCCAGATAACTAGCTACGGAGGAAGGTTCTTGTTGGATTTTTACTCGCGTTGGCTTTACTTACAGAGAGAGGAAGCTGTGTATTAAAATTAAAAGAAATGCTTACTGGAAACCTTATAGGCTACATAACTCCAAATGGTTATGACTGATAGATGAGTTCAACACCACTTTTTGGAATATATCTCACGGATGAACTCTTTACATTATTTTGACCTAGGAAATACTAATAAATCCTATAGGACTTCAGGAGGCCATCTTCCCATTATCCATATATTTAATAGTTAATCCGGATTAACGCTGCCGTCTGTCAAAGCTATAAGATGTCTACTTTGCCAACGGGAGCTAAAGTTTCGTTAACGGCTGTGAAGTTGCGTGGGGTAAACTATACTTTGGATGTTTCCCAGAAATTATAAAGGCTTCTTAAATAAAGAGAGAGCTGTTACATAAATGGTCCTCGATTATATCACTCTCTCTTGGATTTTTCTTTGCATATGTTGATTGATTGGATAGTATATCGAAGAGGTCAATAAAGAAATTAAGCAATCTAAAAAGCTTCTTTATGAAAGAGAAAGCTGCTACACATATATTTTCCTTGATCATATTGAAATCTTTTCTGATTTTTGGCACATGCTGCTTGATTCGTAGAGGCATACGAAGTACTTAAGTCTACATAGCCAAATTGTTGATATTTTCAATTTCGAAGGTGAGAGATTTATAATAAAAATATTGGTTAAACTTTGAAAGATTGTATACGAGAGGAATATATGATACGATCCTGGTAATACAGGATTCCCAAGGAATATCGACCTTTTTGGAATTTCTTCTCACTATCAGACAGCCTTAAAGCTACTAGCTCCAGTGATCTCCTTATCTTTTCGCTTTCACTCTCTGTTCTTTTTCTCTCTTCTTTCTCTATATCTCATTAAATTGCTAATGTGACGTCACACAAAATAGTTTCTCCTATACCCATATGCCGTTTCAATCTCGATCGAGTAACTATCAAATAGTCACACAAATAGAATAATAGTTTAGTCATACATACATATATTACTGTCTGACAAACACATACACATATGTATATATGTAGTACAAATAAGTTCTTTTAGCCACACATATGTTTATTGACGTATGTATGTATGTATATACATACATATCATCGCGACCACGTGGCGGAAATTCCTCATGTGCCATAGTGAAAGTGAATTAAACACATAAATTAACACATATACATCGCTACTTATGTATGTCTATATGTACATATGTAAGTCAGTGTATCTGTGCAGTTATGCGTTTCGCCATTCGCGTGCATGTCTGCCATTTTTATAATAGTTGAATACCGTCAAATTACAGACATGTCTGCTGCTGCTCAACACTGCTGCTGATAAATATACATATGTGAGTTTTATACCCTGAACAGGGTATATTAAGTTTGCCACGAAGTTTGTAATACCCAGAAGGAAAAGTTGGATGGAAATGGTATATAAATGATCAGCGTGAGTTGAGTTGATTTAGCCGTGTGCCTCTGCCCGTCTGCCTGTATATACTCCAACTAGTCCCTCATTTTTTGATATATCGATCTGAAATTCCGCACACGTTAGTTTCTCCCCGAAAGGGAGCTTATTTGTTGGAATCAGCGAAATCGGCCTACTATATCACATAGCTGTCATACAAACTGACCAATCAAAATCAAGTCCTTGTAAAAACAACTTTTTTATTTGAAAAGATATCGACATGAAACTCGGTGCGAGTTAATATTCAAGGCATCTCTATAATCTCCAAAGAAATTATTCAAATCGGATCACTGTAGCATATAGCTGCCATACAAACTGACAAATCAAAATCAAGTTCTAGTATGAAAAACTTTTTAATTTGAAGAGATATGTTCACAAAATTTGTCACAGACTATTTTTCAAGGCAAGCCTACAATCTCTAAACATATTGTTCAGATCGGACCACTATAGCATATAGCTGTCATATAAACTCAGCGAAAAAAATCAAGTCTTTGTAAGGAAAACTTTTTTATTAGACAAGATATTGCCATGAAATTTGACATGGATTATTTTTCTATATAGGACTACAATATCTGAACAACTAATCCAGATCGGACTACTGTAGCATATAGCTGCCATACAAACTGACAAATCAAAATGAAGTTCTAATATGAAAAACTTATTCATTTGAAGAGATATGTTCACAAAATTTGGCGCAGACTATTTTTCAAGGCAAACCTACAATCGCTAAACATATTGTTCAGATCGGACTACTATAGCATATAGCTGCCATACAAATTGAGCAAAACAAATGAAGATAAGTATCATTTTATACCCTATTATGCTATAAAAAATGCACCTGTAAAGGGCATTATAGCTACGATGCCGCCGAAGTTAACATATTTTCTTGTTTACATACACACATACATAATATACATACAAACATATGCGCTTAAATATAGTGGCCAGCGCAAAGTTAACCCTTTTCTTTTTCAAATATTTCATTTGATTTGCTGATTTTTGGTTTCTTTTTGTTTTTGTATTTAACGCGGCTTGTTGTTGCAAACAAACACACATATGCACATACATACATATATAGATATATACAAATGACACACGGCGCCATAAAAGGCGTACGCCATTATATTTATTCAATGCTGACACTGAAGTCTAACTTTTATAGTAAATAATACCTACACACGGTCTCTCATACATATACTTATGTATAAATATGTATGTATGTATGTATGTAAGTAGCTGTATGTGAATACAACATGAAGTGGTTAATAATAAATAGCTTGTCTGATTATTGCATACAATTTGAGTTGACCGGGCGGTCACACTGCGAGTGTCAGGACATTCATTAAATGCCTACATGCTTCGCTGAAGGTTTGTATATATGTATGTTTATAAATAGACAGATAGACATTGAATGTAGATACATAAGTACATACATATAAAATCTTATTTTGCCAGCAATCAGTCAGTAGAAAATATTTTTTTAAACTTGCTTGCCCGTGTTGTCTCTCATTGCACAATTCTTCTTTGCTCATTCGTAAACGCCTTTGCGAAATCCTTGATTTCGCACCGCCGATGTTCAATTAGTGTTTCACGAAACTTCCTTTCTTGTCTGAAAAAATTTAGACAGGTTCTCATACCTCTTTTTTTACCCAGAGAGTTGCACTTGTTTTCATGACGGTCCGTTTCCTCGACCATAGATAGCATTCTTTAGAATTTTAGAACAGAAAATCTGAATAGACTCTCTACCACAGATCCAATTCTTTAGGATTGCATGATAGAAAATTATGCTAGACGCCCTTGGAGTTCTTACAAAAAACTCGGACAGGTCTTCATCCCTTTTTTCACACCAATGTATTGGAATTTTTTAAGATGGTCCGTATCCTTAATTCAAATCTTCTACCACAGACGCCATTCTTTAGGATTGTTGAACAGAATATCAGTCTAGACTACCTGAGGGTTCTTACCAAAAAACCGGACCAGTTCCTATGCCTTTTTTCTTACCAATGGAGTTGTAATTTTTAATATGACGGTCCGTTGAATCGATTCAATTCTCCCAACATAGATCCAATTCTTTAGGGTTGTAAGATAGAAAATCAGTCAATAATTCCCAGCGAGTTTTTAGAATAAACTCAACCAAATTCTTGTTCCTTAATTCAAATCTTCTCTCACAGACCTTTATCTTTAGCATTGTACGGCAGAAAATTAAGCTAGACGCCCTGGGGGTTCTTACCAAAAATTTGGGCAAGTCCTCATGCCTGTTTTCTTACCAGTGGAGTTGTAGTTTCATATATGACGGTCCGTTGTCTCGATTCAATGCTTCTACCATAGATTCAATTCTTTAGGGCAGTAGAAAAGAAAACTAGGCAAGACTCCCAGCGAGTCTTTACAACAAACTCATTAAAATTCTCGATCCTTAATTCAAATCTTCTATCACAGATACCATTCTTTAGAATTGTAGAACAGAAAATCTGGCTAGACTCCATGCGAGTTCTTATCAAAAGCTCGGACAAGTCTTTATGCCTTTTTCTTACCAATGGAGTTGTAGTTTCATATATGACGGTCTGTTGCCTCGATTCAATTCTTCTACCATGGATCCAATACTTTATGGTTGTAGGACAAAAAATCAGGCAGGACTCACTACGAGTTTTCACAACAAACTAAACCAAATTCTCATATCTTCTTTATATCGAAGGAGTTTCGCTTGTTACTATAACTGTTCCTTAGGTTAGGTTTGATTCGATTAGGTAAATAGGTAAATCGACTGAATACTTGTGAGGTAACGAGTCTGACTTGGACTGCCAGTGACGCTTGTCATTAGTGATGACTATAACTTCTAGGTATGCTTGAAAAAGACCGTCGCATATCGACTAAACGCCTAGAGCCTGACAATATCAATTACAGCCAATTCGCCGGTTTCATAGAAAGTATGAAAACCAAGACGCTACAACTTTAGTCTGGCGATAACTGGACAGGAGAAAAATGTGTCTAGATGCCTTCACTTTTCATTGAAAGTCGCGTAGTTTTAGTGGGTTCTTTTTTGTCAATTTGCTGGTTACGGAGAGGTTGGGTTGGAGTTAGTCATAAATTAATGCGACTGTAGATCCGAACAACCGTGGAAATGACTTCTCAAGCTCGAAGTGCTTGATTAAAATAACCTGGTGTTAGTTTTACTATTCTCAAGATGTCCCCATGCAATTGGACCTATCTGGGTTTAATGTAATGTGGTTTTTATCGACGCTTTTTAACTGCGTGGAATATTTTGAGTTGAATACCTTTCTAGCTTCATGAAATAATGACAATTTTCCAGATAACCAATATATTCCCTCGACAAGGCAGTATTAACTCAATCCGACGAGACCAAAATGGATTGTGTATACCGTGGAATCGTGAAAAGTTATTGTTAAGCTAAGAACTCATCAAGGCTTAGGCATGCTTTGAAGAATTCTCATGAAAACTTCGTGTCGGAGGCTAACCTCGGGTTAAAATTTTTGTATGAGAACGACTGTTTTCATGGGCTCAATCAAAAGCCTAGACAAAGGCATGAGGTGTTTTCTTTCCATATGAGAGGCGCTTTAATGCTTGTCATTTTCTGCACACCGCTGTAATTTACTAACAGCTCATAGATAAAATCACAGTTGGCTACAAAAAAACTGATTGGTCAACAAAATCTGAGGATGTAAGTGAAGCCCTGAAATGCAGTTATAATTTAGTAAATGCACAAATATGTCAATTATCGAAATTATTTTTATTTTGGCTTCATTTAATGTATTGCGTACGCCTCATTACGCGTTACGCGAACATATGGCAGCATTGCATGAGTGTCATTGCCTTCAATGGTTCCAGCTATGTGAGCAAGCTCAGTAAAGTTGTACCTAAATATTTCGTGTAACTGTCATAGCAACTTCTGGGTCTCATGATGTTTAACAGTAATTTTCGTGGTTTGTAAATATATGTTTTTATGATATTATGTGTGAGTATGGCAAGGTAAGTTCAGTAAATATAGTTACTCGTACAACTGACAGGTAATTTAACTTGGAACAGCAACATTGGTGTTATTGTATACAGTATACGGTCGAAAAATTGTTAACCAAAGATATGTTTTGTTAGAATGAAATAATTAAAGTTTCGATTAGTGAATCGGTCATATTTAAACATTTTGTTTATATATTCCCCATCACTTCAGTTCAGTAAATGGGAAATGGAGGGCAACTTACAAAGTTGAGATCGTACTATATGGAGTTCTTAGCAAACCTAAGTTCCGACGCTTCGTTGCGCTAAGGTTTTTTTAGCAGGATAAATACTTCCGAAAATTTTAACAAATCCATGAAGACTTCAGGAAGATGGTGATCAAATCGTGATATATCAAAAACACCCGTATAATCAAGTTCTTCCTCTTCTTTATTGGCGTAGACACCGCTTACGCGGTTATAGCCGAGTTTACAAGAGCGCTTCAGTCGTTCTTCCTTTTCACTGTTTGACGATCCAATTGGAGATTCGAAGTGTAGCCAGGTCTTTCTCTACCTGGGCTTTCCAACGGAGTGTAGGTTTTCCTCTTCCTTCGAATAATCGCAGAACTGGAGTGGTTGCATCCATTCAGACGACATGACCAAACCAGTGTCGCTGTTGTCTCTTAATTCGCTGAACTGAGGAAAGTTCTTTAAATGCCGATCACTTGAGAGTGGCTAGAAACGATTCTTTTACATATATGTAGTTCAAGCAGCTCACAACTTCCGGTTTTAAACCAAGCATCCTCTGGGTAGCCAAGGAACATCCGTTTGAAGGCGAGGTAAAGTGAAAAGGCGGATGATCTCATCACCGGTTGTGCGCTGGTTTTGTGAGCCGCCACGTCAAAAAAGCTCCGAACTAAAATTTAGCAACAGTCTCGGAAGAGAAACCCTCCGTTTTATGACGACCGTATCAAACGCATTAAGGATAACCAATTAAGAGCATGCACCTGGAATTTCCAATACTTTAATTGGGAAGGTGTCGCTGCCCAGCTGGTTGATGTCCTCGGTAGAGTAAGGGCTGATATCATCGCCATTCAAAAAATGCGATGGACGGGATAAGGACTGAGGCGAGTATGTCCTTACGGCGTTTACTGCATCGGTCATATAAAAGAACGCAAATTCGGTGTGGGATTCGTGGTGTGAGAGAGATTCCGTCACCGAGGACTATCATTCACCCCGGTGGATGAACGTCTAGCCATAATCCGCATCAAAGCGATGTTCTTCAACATATCGCTGATTTGCGCTCACGCCCCGACGGAATGGAGGAAAAGATGCCTTCTGTGAGCGCTTGGATCGCACCTATGGATGGGCAAAGAAGGTATCTTTGGCACAATAGTCGCTAAATTCAGCCTCTACGAGAAAACATCCCCAAATGGGTTGAGGCTGATCGACTTCGACGGAGCCGAAATATGGTTATCTATTGCACTAGATTCCAGCATAGAAAAATTCATCAAGCTACCTAACTGTCTCCGGATCGAAAAGCCATTAACCAGATCGATCATGTTGTGATAGACGGAAGACACATCTTCAGTGTTTCAGACGTGCGTGCGCTCCGAGGTCTTAACATCGACTTGGACTACTATCTTGTTGCAGCCAAGATACGCAACCGCCTCTGTGTAGCAAAAAACGCACGTCATCAAACACAAGGAAGGTTCGACGTGGAGAAGCTGCAATCACTACAGACAGCCGAACGACGCCAGTAGGTATATCTCGTGGAGCTCATCGTTCCATAGACTGCAGTATTCGCCGTTGCCAATGCGCAAAGGACCATAAATCTTTCGCAGAACCTTTCTCTTGCATTGTCCATGCCTCTGCATCATACACAGCAGAACGTAGATGATGAGTGATTTGTAGAGTTCGGTCTTTGTTCGTCGAGCGAGGATTTTACTTTTCAATTGCCTACTCAGTCCGAAGTAGCACCTGTTGGCAAGAGTTATGCTGCGTGGGATTTCCAGTCTGATGTTATTGCTGGCGTTAATGCTGGTTCCAAAATAGACGTACTTACCTACGACTTCGAAGTTATGACTGTCAACAGATTTGCAAGTGGAGCCCTGAAGAAAGTTGATTCGTTACATCGAGGGCACACTGTAGCCCCCACGAAAATATCATCAAATAATTGACAAAATTTAACGGAACCTCAAACCTTAACACATTTTTGAAATAAGTACACGACATTTATGGAATTAACATACTTCCGTAATTTCACGAAAACTCCTCAATGACTCTACCTTCAACAGCAATGACAAATCCAAATGGCATCATTTATCCACCTAAACAACAACAAACAAAACAAGCAACAATGGAAAGTAGAAGTTTTTTTTTATTATTTTTCAGAGGTTTCCAAGTCGTCATTTTCGTCATTTCGATCGGAATTAAAGCATGGCATGTGAGTTCCATAAATTCTCCATATTGTTATTGTTGTTGCAGGGGACTAGTAAAACCTTCAGCATATGCAGACTGGCACGCGATATAGGCGGCAAGCAGCTATAATCATATTCTAGTTCACAACAAAAAGTGAAAGCAAATATATACTTACATGCATATATGCGCTATATATACATATATATGTACAAAGTATATATGTACATATATACATATTTGTATTATTTGTAACAGCTGCTGGAACGGCACAGAAGGTTAACAGGAAGGTCCACGCTTCTGCACTCATACTCCAAGGAATTGCATATACTTCACACACACACACGCACACACACACACACACGTTTGCAAATACAATAATATTCCGCATGCGATAAATACTAAGTAGCGGTTTGTTAGCAATACTTAGGTCTATGGAGTAATGGACACCATGCCACCAGACAGCTGGAGCGATGGGCGACTCCACCGGTCGCGCCGGCATAATTCCGCTACACACCAACACACTCAAAACAACGCAAGCAACTATTTACATATACATATAGGCGCGCACACACACAAATTTAGACGCTTATGAAGTTCAGCCGTCGTGACAACGCTTCTGGTTGATTTTGTTTGATGCTCGTCGGTTGGGGAAAAAACAATCGCTCACTCGCCGCTTCATTCAGTCCTTTGATGGCGGCGAAAGGACTTTGACGCGCGCAAAGTCCTTTCACGACGAAACAACACACACACACAGCACAAATTTGAGACAAGCGAACGCAATAAAAAAAAAAACAATAACGACAAAAAGGCCGAGCAAACACGTCGTGCATTGGAGTACGAGCGCGAGCACGAGTCATCGATGCGCAGTTGGTTGTGCGGTCGCTAGCGAAACGCAGCGTCGCAAAGTCGGCTAAAGTTGGCTAAAGTCAGCAAGGCGCTTAAGCTTAGTGTATAATTGGCTAGAATACTAGCACAGTGTTGCATAGTGTATAGTGGCGCAGAGCAGCGTGTTTGCCAGCGGTCATTGGTGTTTGTTAGTGACGTCGGTCAAAGTACTGCTGCACTTACGTTGAGCTCGAAGTAATGCTAACGGTGCTGAATTGACGTAATTAGTATTAACGCAAGAAAAAGAAAATAAAATTGTCGAAAAAATTGGCAAAAATAAGAATAATATGTGAAATATAAATGGAAAAGGATGTGTTTATTTGAAAAAGTGCAGCGAAAACGTGAGGGAGGATATACGTAAGTTCGTTTCGGGTAGTAAAAAGTAATCATATTTGGAAAAAAGTAGTAACGATAGGAAAAAGTATTTAAAAAGTAACAAAAATCGGAAAAAAGTATTTAAAAAGTAATAAAATAATAAAAGAAATAGTAAAAATACAAAAGAAAGTATGTATATTGAACAATATGTACATATATATGTATGTACAAAAAAAATTCACATATTTTTGCAAGCAACGTAAAAAATAAATTGGCAACGCGTTTCTCGCGTGTTTCGTGACGGATTCAGTGAGTCTTAAACTTTATGGCACTAAAATCGTAATTATTGTTTCCGCTTATATGCAAGTTGAACGGATTCGAAAACTGTTCTAACAACAAAGCAATAAGAAAAAAAACAATAATAAAAATAAAATAAACAAAATTAAAAATACAATAATTTATTACAAAAGCTATTAAATTTTAGAAAATTAATTACAAATAAAAAAAAAATGTTTAAATCAATATAGGTAATTGCAGACATTTACAAAAATTAATCAAATTTAATTAAAAGCCTTAAGAAACTTAATTACAAATATTAAAAAATATATATAAATTAATAAAGATTATTACAAACATTTAATTAATTATAAAAATAATAAAATTAATTACAAAATTTATTAAACATAATTAAATATTTTAAGGAACTTAATTACAAATAATAAAAAAATATATTTCAATTAATAAAGATAATTACAAACATTTAATTAACGATAAAAATAAAATAATTTATTTCAGAAATTAGTAAATTTCATTACAAAAATTAATTTAACCTTTAAAAATAATTAATTAATTAATAAAATTAAGCCTTATGGGATTAAAATCGGAACTATTGCTGCCGGGTTGAAAGCAGCATAATAATAAAAAGCTAACAATAACAAAATTAAAAAAAACAAAAGAAAACAATTATTTAATAGAATATAATAATGAGAAAAATTAATTACAAAAATGAATAAAAAAAAATTAATTATTTTTAAAAAGTGTATAGAATTAACTACAAAAGTTACAAAAAAAAATTAACTATAAAAATTATTGAATTAATTTTAATTGGAAAAGTTAGTAAAAATTAAGTTAAAAAAATATCAAAATAAATCAAAAAAATTGAATTAAGTATTATATACAACATACATAAATTAAGTTGAAAAAATAATAACGTATTTAAAAAAATTAATTATTGTAATTAAATTAAAAAAAAAATTAATCTAATTATAATTTTAATTTAAAAAAATTTTAAATTATTAAAATAATTTTAATTAGAAAAGTTGATAAAAATTAAGAACAAAAATATTAAAATAAATTGAAGAAATTTAATTAAGTTATATGTATATATATATATTTATATATATATATATTAATAAAATAATTAAAAAATTAAAAACTTACATATATTAAAAATTAATTAATATTACAAAATTCATAGTTAATTTAATATAAATTTTTTAAAAATTTAATTACAAAAATTATATTAATTATAAATTATTAACGAAATTTAATGTAAAATGAAATTATCGGTTAAATATTAATAAAGTGATAAAGAATGAATTAAATTAAAAAAAAATTAAATTAAATTAATCAAAAAATATGAATAAAAGTAGCATATTATTTAATTTCAGTATTTTTTATAATAAAAATAAACAAAAAAATGGAAAAATTAATATAATTAAATTTACAATTAGTCTAAAACAAAATTTTATTAAATTTAATTACAAAAGTTAAATTAATTACATATTATTAACATAATAAAGTTCAAAATTAAATTAATGTTAGATAATTAATAAAATTATTTGCAAAATTAATAAAATCAATTCACAAAAATTAAATCAATTCAAAAAAATAATAAAAGCGGTACATAATTTAATTCGTTCTTTATTAATACAAATAAAAAGTGAAATAAATTAATTATAATTGAATTAATAGTTAACCTCAATTAAACGAATTAATTAAAAATTTAATATAAGCTATTATCAAAATTGAGTTCAAAATTAAATGAACGGTAAGTAATTAATAAAGTTATTTGCAAATCTTAATAAAATAACTCCACAAAAATTAAATTAATTTAAAAAAAAATTTATAAAAGCCGTACATAACTTAATTACTTCTTTATAATAAAAATAAAAAGCGAAAAAAATTAATGAATATAATTAAATTAATAGTTAATCCAAATTAAAATTTTATTCGAATTAATTAAAAAAATTATATTAATTAAAAATTATTAACATAAATAAGTGCAAAATTAAATTAACGGTTAATAATTAATAAAATTATTAACAAAATTAATAAAATAAAAATTAAATAAATAAAGATTAACAAAAGCAGTAGACAATTTAATTTCAGTTTTTAGTAGTTATTACCATTTCTTCACGATTTTGGTTGAAATTATAAAAAAAAATAAATTTAATAATTAATTAAAAACTTTAAAAATAGAAATAAAATCCAATTAATATTACTTTTATATAGTAGATAAAAAGCAAATATTATATTACCCTGCTCTGAATGAGTTTTTCATTCTTAAAAAGATTGTGATATAAAAAAACTAATAACTATTTTTTTTAAATAAGTGAAATTAAATACTGATATTGAAAATAAGATTCAAAAGTTAAAAAAAATAAACAAATAATCCAAATGTGAAACAAATAATCAATTGAATAAGTGCATTAGTGTTCACATGTATGCTTGTTACGAAACATATGTCGCCTTTAAAAACCGTGAAAAAGAAAATAAAACAGTTATCATGACCGTTATTATTATTATCAATGTGTATGTGTGTGTGCATGTGTGTGTGTGAAATTCAATCTTTGCGTATGCGCACTCATCCAAGTAGCTGTATTGGTTGTTTGATTGTGGCCGTGTTTGCATTGCGCCACAGCAAGTTACATACAGTGCCGGTTGGAAATATTGCGACAGTCAAAATACAAAACATATGCAGAGGTTTAAGTTAATGAACTAAATTGAAATAAGAGTGTGAATACGGTGCGTCGGAGCTTAAACATTTCATTAGCTTCCACTCCAAATTTATAAATTCTAATAGTATTTATAAACTGAGTTATATACCCTCCACACAGTAGATGAATTTTAAGGGCAAGTTATCGGGAATATAGCTTCTAATAAACAACCCTTGACGAAACATTAAATACACAAGTGTACTTTTATTAAAATTAAATTGACCCTTCATTTGAAGAGGTAATATTGAAACTCGAGATTAGGAATAGAACAATTTGTAAAGTAATCTAAGTTTGAAGAACTTTGTCTTCTTTATTGGCATAGACCCGCTTACGCATTTATAGCCGAGTTTACAACAGCGCGCTAGTCGTTTCTTTTTTCCACTATTTGGGATCAATCGGAGATTCCAAATGTAACCAGGTTCTTCTCCACCTGACCCAGCCAGTGGCTACCGCTGTCTCTCAATTCGCTGAACTATGTCGATATCGTCGTATATCTCGTACAGCTCATCGTTCCATCGTCGGCGGTATTCGCCCTTGCCAATTCGCAAAGAACCATAAATCTTCCTCTAAACCTTCCTCTCGAAAACTCGTAATATCGATTTGTCAGATCTTGTCATCGTCCAAACCTCTGCACCACATAGCAGTATGAGAATAATGAGTGACTTATACTGGTTGGTATTTGTTCGTCGAGTGAGGACAGGTCCAAAGGATACTTGATCCAAGACCGGAAGTTGTGAGCTGCATGTGCCGTATGTAAAAGAATAGTTTTTTTAAGTGAATGGTGCTCAGAGAACTTACCTTACTTGCGTGAACTTCTAAACATGCTTTAATAAGGATAAAGCTGGGAATTTACCAGATTAGTCACGTCACGATTTTAAGACTATATTCTGCAGACTCAGTTTTCTTTAACATCTTAGTTGCTAAGAGCTCTTTCGATTTTTTAACAGTTATTGTAGCGTTTACACAGCCAATCAATGATTGAAACACCACCATTTTTTTCATAAATATTTTAGTTAAGAAGCAACATTCCTAGTTTGCCATTCCTGGCTTCATAACCTCAATCTTCTGCTTTAGAGCTCTTAGAGGCTCAATGTTTTCGAAAGTATATTGACGTTGAGCTTCTGTTAGGAATCTGATGTTAAGGTACCTCTGATTATCCTTCCGTCTGTTTGCGGTGATTCGAAGGTCATCTCAATAAGTCTCTCTCGGAAAACCACTATGTCGACGAATCTAAAGTTTTACCTTGGGTCGATATCGCTAAAGGAGTTAAAAGTTCCGTAGAGATATTGAAAAAGTGTGCTGAACTTTTATACGAGCTTGGCTGTAGCTTGGAAGCTTCATAAAGAGAATTTTAGACCGCGCAAGAAAATAATCTCGAAATAGTTTGCATTTGTTTCGGAATTTAATTAGTTATACTTTATTCTACAGCGGCTATATTGGAACTGTGCGATAATCACGTCCATTGCGGCGGTTCTTGAGTTTATAGTCGTGGTAATATGGTTCCATATGCTATGCCCAGACAAAGTCTTCAGAAAGAATATACACTCCATTGTTTTGAAGGTGGCGAAAGGAGTTGCTGTTTTTGTAAGATTCAAGTGCAGAAGCACTCACTTTCGCGAAAGTATACACGCTGACCAAAGCAAGAAACAATGAACATTTAAGTATTGAAGTCTCGGCCAGTATCGCATTTAATAGTTTCACGCCACTGATTTCCACACTTTCTACACGCATGTGACGTATTTGAAGACGATAGTGACTTGCAATAAATCAACGTCACTTGACGCATTCACTGCCGCATTGCATTGATTTGTGCGTTCGGCCGCATCACGTGCCGCTTCGGCACTTTGCAATGCTAATTAAGTCGCGGAGTTGCGAACAGACCTTCTCAACGCGGTTGCCACACAAATCCTTGCTTGATATTCACTGCTTCATTGCTTACAGTTAGCAATTTAAAGGCTAGCAAGGTTTGCAAAT
This sequence comes from Bactrocera tryoni, assembly GCF_016617805.1. Lineage (NCBI taxonomy): Eukaryota > Metazoa > Arthropoda > Insecta > Diptera > Tephritidae > Bactrocera > Bactrocera tryoni. The sequence continues at coordinate 75,806,017 of NC_052501.1, forward strand.
ACAGCCTACCTTAGACCTTGTTGATGCAGCGCTGCAATAGACGGCATTTAAATGGCGCAACGGCGTAAATTGGCTGCCTAATAAGTGAGCGAGAGAGCGAGAGGAGAAAAGGGAGCGTGAGTAAGTGAAAGTGAGCGGTAGCGCGCGAGAAGTTGAAGGGCCCCCGACAGTGCCATACCGTGATGCAAAATTTTAAATATAGCAGTGCGCTATTGATTTTGTATACTGTGTGGAAGGTTGCAGCGGAACTATCGGAATGACGACTCTGCCAGTTGGTGGAGAAAGAAATAATAACAGCGAAGTAAGGCTAAGTAGTACCAAGGAGAGGACAATATGTGCTTCATTATTTTTTTTTTTTGTGTTTATCAAGGATAATGTGTGAGATACTAGTTAATTTTGGCATGCCAACGATAAATATCTATGCTAATATGACTGGCTAGAGGCGAAATATTGCAGAAATGTCGTGATTTTGTGAGTGAGAGTGAGGGCGCTTTGGAGCTTTTGTGAATGTCGTTTTAGCTGTATGTATTAAAAATGCTAATCAAAGAAAGACGTTTCAGAGAAGGCACTTTTAGTGCAGGAAAAGGAAGAAATATGTGTCTATTAAGTAGGTTAATAAGTGAGTTGAAGAATCTACTGACGTCAGCAAGACAGTACATGGCGATTTCAGTGACATTTTGTGTTAGAAGCAGCTTAAACTACAAATTCTGTGAACTACAGCGTTGGCGGAAGACTCAAACAGTGAATTTGGAGCCAACTCCATAGAACCTTTTTGAAAAAAACAGCAGCCGAGCTCATGAAAATCGAGCTTTTATAAACAGGCTCAGATTTACATTCAGCCAAAGTCTGCCCACTTAACCGGCTCTGGCTGGAAGCCACCTTATTACAACCTTTTCGATAAAAAAGCACCAGCCGATCACACGACAATCGAGCTTTTATAAACAGATTTACATTCAGTCAATGTGCGTTTAATCAGGTCTGGCTGGTAGTGTTGTGACGCCATCCTCACCACGATCGAACCTACGCAACCGCTATCTTCTTGCATCCTTTTTGAAAGAAAAAACAACAGCCGATCTCAAGACAATCGAGCCAAAGTCTATCCGCTTAACCAGGTCTGGCTGGTAGTATTCTGACGCCATCCTCACAAAGATCGATCTATGCAACCGCCATCTCTTTGCATCCATTACAATTAAAAGACAACAACCGGTCTTACAACAACCGAATCTTTGTAAACAGGCCCAGATTTATATTCAGCCAAAGTTTGTTCACTTAACCGGTTTCTGGCTTGGAGTTTTCTGATGTCGTAATGACGTCAAACGAAACTATGCTAACCGACGAGACTTCTGACTTACATTCAGTCGAGGTATGTTCGTTTTCCAACACAAAATCTCATTAATTTTATGGTGCGACTGGGAGTCTTTGGGCGCCGTCCTCTCGATAATCGTGCATATTTAACAGAAACGGTCTCGGATAGACTCAGTAAAGAAGATTTGTCTGCTTATGCAACACTAATAGGCAGTTTTTTGTGGATTCTACTGTTCTAGCTACGTAAAAGCTTCATCTGTTCCTACTAGACTCATTGAAAATAAATAATACTTTGAAGATAAGCTTAAAATCTTCACATCGACCGAGCGTTAACCAAGATAATATACTAAGTAAATCTTCGAAATTATGTAATGAATAATTTTTCGAATCGTTTATTACCGAAAGAGAGGCCTTGAGGTCCTTTGAGTATATTCATTTCACACTTCGAAAGGGGTTTCCAATGGATATAAAGGGAGTTGTTTCACCTGAAGTTTAACAAGTTTCCCAACGAGTGAAGTTCCTTTTGACTTCGGTTCGCAACAAAATTGGTGTATTCTGAGGCTTTTCCGCTTGATTTAACTTCATGTAAATTAAAGAACTGTGGCGAGCTTTCACTGACTGTAGACTGTTCTACTAAATCATTCTCTAACTAACTCCCTTCAACAAGGGTTTTGCAGAGGATTCTACTGAACCAGCTAACTCTGAAAAGAGGATTGTAAACTTTGAAGTCTTTCACGGATTTAGAGTTGGTGTTCCAGTCGGATGCTCATTAAAGACGATACAATTTTTCTCAACCAGGCTCAACCGCAGTTCCAGATTGTTCTCCACACTTGCTAAAAAAAAGTTATATGTAGTAACTGTACTCCGCTTTTAAAGATTCTTAAGAAATTCTTTTATTATTTTTGTGACCTGTCAGTCGACAAATAATACACTGTGCGCTTCAGCTCTACAATCTTCAATGAGTTTACTTAGTTGCCACGGCAGTCCTCGCTTAATCGTTTCTAAATTGAATTCGCAAGGAATTAAGTAAACGAAAAACTATGATTTGTCAAAATTAATATAAAGATTTGTCAGCCGTAAATAATATTAATGGACATGCGCACGATTTACTGTACACGAGTACACATACTCAGCGGTAAATCTCAATGACCTTGGCGTTGACTAATTGCACTGTATAAATATTTTGATAATTAAAGATTCCCCTACTGCCACCACGCTGGGTCAATGAATTCTTAACGCTTTCAGCATAACCTTATACATATATATATTAATTCACGAGCGCAATTCTTCGCTAGCCGAACACTTTGATTACAATTGTTCATCTCTTTGCTTCGTTTGAACTTAACATACGGAACTGTGGTGTACTCACAATTGAAGAAATACATAAGATAAGAAAGAAGTAATTAAGTAATGCAGCGTTGGATGAAGATATATCAACATTATCGGATACAGCGAAAGAATACCTTTGGAAGTACTGACAAGGAGCTTTAACTTGAAAGTTTATAGATAGAGCTTCTTAGACCGAGGGCATTTATGGTGTAGACCCATTAGCCTATTAAAGCAAAGCGTGAAGAAATTCAAAATTTCAAGTTGGGTTAAGACTATATGCTTCAGTCTAAATAATAGAGACTACTTTTGCAAGGAACCTACTGCTGTGATACTTTAGTCTATTTTGGCTTTTTTGAGACCGAAGCTCTGAAGTACCAAAGCAAATGGAAAGTAGTAAATCTTAGCAATATGTTCAAATCATATCTATTGCAAACCGAAAAATTAAATATACCACGCCACGCCAGAGTGTACACGAAGACTGTTGAGAGTCGATTCGGCGCCGGTCGCAGCAATTCGGACTGACGTATGGAATGACTTGGTACAATAAACGTCGAGATCTTAAAATGAAAGCTATTAAAATACAGCTTGTGCAAGAACTGAAGCCGCTTGACCTTCCCAAGCCACATCGCTTCGCTCTATGGGCTCTTACAAAGTTCCAAGAAGATCTGACTTTTTCGAGCCAAATTTTGTTCAGCTATAAAGCCCATTTCTGGTTCAATAGGTATGTAAACAAGCAAAATTTTCCCATATAGAACGAAGAGCAACCGGAAGAGATTCAAGAGCTGACATTTCATCCACATTTGGTAGAAACATTGGTCTATGTTTCTTCAGAAATGATGCAGGTGAGAACTTAACCGTTAAAGGCGCCTATTATCGCGCCAAGATCGTGTGATATCACACCGTTAGACCTTTTCCTGTGGGTATTTTTAAAGTCTTAAATCTATGCGGACAATCCCGCTTCGATTCAGGTCTTGGAGCAAAACATCACGCGTGCCATTTGCCAGTTACCAGCCGAATTGCACGAACGAGTCATTGGACTCAACGGATGGACCAACTGAGAAGTAGCCCAGGCTAAATTTGAAAGAGATAATCTTCAAAAAATAAATGCCAAAAAATGGTCCTTCGAATGATAATAAACTTTTCTTATTAAATTTAAAGCTTTTATGTTTTTATTTAATAGGCAACCTCGAATTGGATCACTGTTTATCTATACATGGCGAACAATATACTATATATTTATGAAATAGAAATTACCGAAAGGTTCCAATATGTTATTAATGCGATCACTTTATTCTGTGATTACTCTGGTTAAGGTATTGAGAATTTGAAGCTAGTACAATCTTAATGAACCAAAGGGATCTCAAAAAAAAAAAAACAAGAAACTGAAAAATAATTTTCTCAATCAAGTCAGCTAAACGGATTCGATCTTGAAATGAATCCAAGAGTTTGATATTTCTTTTCAGGAAGTTGAGATTAGCTTCAGTTGAGAGTGTTGCGCTAACTCAGAGCTTCATCAAATTGCATAAAAGCTGTTTCTGGCAAGAAACTGTTCTTCGCTCATGACTAGTAGTTTCATACCATCATGCTTCCTTGTGTGTAATCTAGATGGTTCCATATGGAACTATCAAGCAATCTATTGCAAACATAATCTCATGAAGAGACATTTCGTTTCGATCTCCTTACAAAAGGTCAATGAAAAAAAAATGGCATATTCTTTGAGGTTTAAAACACATAAAATCCGATTTTCCTAACACGCAGCTGGACCGAGGCGATTTAGATAGTCTCGTTTAAAATCGGTTCCTCGTATAAAAACTGTCTGGAGCTAAAAAGTCCGGCCCGCTCCTAACCCACTTCCCATAGCGCCATCCCTCTTAAGCCGCCACTGTTTGAGGTGTACACGAGAACATTTTGGCGGTCCCGCTTTTATTTATTAAAACTGTTGATCTGCTACAACAACAAGTTCTATCTATCTCAAACAGACACATAAATATACATATATACTATATAACATATCAAAGTGCTTACGGCGCACGCTTGAGCCGGATGCTGTTAAATATGCGCGATGCCAACGGTGTTTTTTCTGCTTCTTCTTCTACTGCTGCTTCTCGTTCTTCGCTCAATTCCTTATGTAAATTGGAATTGATAAAACGTTTTTGATGTGAGCATGCGATAGCCGAAGTGTCATTGTCAGTGTCGTACGCCGGCTGTCGCACAACAATAATAACAACACCAGCAGCGGTGATGAGTGTTGATCTATGGCAATTTACTTGTATGTGACCACATGTTGAGCTTGGACTTGAATGTGTGTGGGGGAAAAAAGACAACTTTTTTAATAAAAGGAAAAAACAAAAAAACAAAATGTATAAAAATATAAAAAATATGAAAAATCAAAAAAAAAAAAAGTAAATAATAAAAAAAAAAAAATTAAAAAAGAAAGGTAAAAATAAAAAATTTAAAAATAAAAATTAATTAAAAAAAAAATAAAAAATAAAAAATTAAAAAAAAAATTAAAAAAAAAAAAAAAAAAATTTAAAAAAGTAAAAAAAAAATATAAAAAAATAGAAAAATGTATGAAAAAATTAAAAATGTCGTAATAAGCTATTTAGAAAAGAGCGAGAGCCCGAAATACCCAACAACAATAGACACTTTAATGTGCTATCAACATATACGCCACACAGTCTATGCCACGGATCCGCTCCACACCAGTAATTCATATTTGTATAATTACAGTATTTTACTTTGCGGTAGTTTTTCGCTGCTTTTTTCTTTTTTTCTGCGCCACATTAATTCTTTCGCGCTGTGCCTTTTCAGAATTGTGCGAATGCAAATGTGGGTTGTCTGTATGTGTGTGTTTGCGTGTATTAGATTGCATTATATCGAATATCATGCGGTGTCATGCCATGGCATTCCATAGAGAGGTGTAATACGAGGCGTGCGGCATAATTCGACATACATATGTATGTATATACATACATATGTATATGCACATATCAAAGAGTGAAAGGCCAATTTAGCGGGCGGAGTTATTGCAAGCGTATTTCATGCTATCCGCTGGAGTCGAATAACAATGGAAAATCCCAACGCAAAACATTTTAGCAAATCTTCGTTATTTATTCTTGTACATATATTAAATATGTATGTATGTCATTTTGTATATTATATACATATGTATTGTAGTATATAAGTAAAGGACATACTTTTGCAATGTAAGCCTGCATTTTCCCGCTCATTATTGTAGAGCTGAGATTGCGCGATTTTAGCCCTTCGTATGCGTGCGTGTGTGTGTGTGACCGTTTTCATGCAAATTCATAATGAAAGTGTTTGGCTTTAATAATAAATATAAGTATGTATACAGACAGTTATAACTGTTATTTACATTAGCAACCGTGCGCTGATATTAACCCATTTAATCGCTGATGTTTAAATATTTTTTTAAGAAATTTAATCAATAGTTATAGTTTAGAGGTTTGATAGTACAACGAAAGTGAGATTTGTAAAAATTAAAGTTTTTTTAATGTTTTTTATTCGAAATACATTTTTTCTTTATATTCACCTTAAATGAAAACAAAAAAAAAAAAAAACAAAAACAAGAAAAAACCTTGCACCGAACCTGATTTTTAGGGTCAGTTTGTATGGTAGCCATAAGCTATAGTGATCCGATTTGAAAAATTTCTTCGAAGATTCCGTTATTGTCTTTGACATTACTTCCTATCAAATTTCGTGAAGATAACTCCTCAAATGAAAAAAGTTTTCCATACAAGGACTTGATTTTGATTGGTCAGTTTGTATGGTAGCTATAAGCTCTAATGATCCGATGTTGGTGGTTTCGACAAATGAGCAGCTTCTTTGAGAGAAAATGACGTGTGCAAAGTTTTAGAGCGATATCTCAAAAACTGAAGGACTAGTTCGCGTACCGGCGGATGAACATGACTAAATCGACTTAGCTTATTATGCTTATTATTTATCCGATGTTTCCTTCTGGGTATTACAAACTTGCTGCCAAACTAAATATACCCTTTTAAGGGTATAAATATTACAAGTATTGGCTTTTTGTCCCCGCTTATGTCTTTTCTTCTGCTTTGCATATCATAGACACGGAGAAAATCGGTAGAAAGAAAAGAAAAGGCCAACAATTTCTAACAAACAATATTTTATACATCCTTAAGCTTTATTTTCAGCATTTTAGAGAGTTTATTCACTCTAATTCACTTTACTCTCTTTCTCTCTCTGTCTTCTTTCTCTCTCACTATCACTGTAATCGCTCTCAATCTTTACTATCTCTCCACTCTTTTTATATCTCTCTACTTTCCATCTCTCTCTTTGCCTTTCTCCACCAGACTGTGAGCGCATATTTGCTTCTCTCTCCATATCCTCTCTCGCTATTACCACCTCTCTCTCACTTTCTTACTGACTGACAGCACTTATAAATCATATTAAAAATTCTCGTTCCGATTCGATCTCCAGAGCACAGAAAGTCGTTTATTTCTTCTCCCCTAACTTGACAGCTAAAGATTTTAGAACTCAAATAGATACTGAAAAGTTTTTTCAGAGCCTAAACAAATCTCGAATCTGATATATTTTCTCAAAATGCCATCTTTTATAAGGGTAAGAACCGGTAACCAGAACCAAGTGAGCCTAAGTTTGATTGTTGGCAGTTCATCGGTCGAGTCGCGTTGGCAGTAATCTCAATAGCTTCTGGGATTGTTTTGTAAAGCTCCAACGATATTGATTCATAGGCAAAGGATGATCCATTTCGAGGTTCTCTACTTTTTTTTTTAAGTAAAACCAAATTTAATGGGGAATGTTTATTATCATTCGAACGAACACTCTTTGGCATTTACTTTTTGAAGAATGCCTCTTTCAAATATTGGCCGCGGCTACATCTCAGATCGTCCATCCGTTGAGTACAATTTTCGATGATCCGTTCGAGCAATTCGACTGGTAACTGACAAATGACACGCGTGATGTTTTGCTCCAAAACCTGAATCGAAGCGGGATTGTCCGCATAGACTGTACATATCCTCACAGGAAAAAGTCTTTCGATGTGATATCACATGATTTTGGTGGCCAATTGAACGGCGCAAAACGTGATTATATGCTAACCAAAGTGTTCTCTCAATAAATCCATTGATTGATGCCATGTATGGGAAGTGGCGCTGTCTTGTTGAAACCAAATGTTGCGGAGATCACCAGCTTCAATTTCAGGCATCAAATAGTCGGCCGCGATAACAGTCGCTATTGACGGTTACGTTCTCAACGTCATCATTTTTGAAGAAATATGGACCGATAATTTCTTCGAATTTCTTCAGATCGAATACTGAAAACTGACTCATATTTGACTTGAGTTAAATCAATGCGCTGCCGTAATCGGAGGCTATGTGATTCGGAGTATGTAGAGAGAGAGAGAGAGAGAGAGAGAGAGAGTGGAGAGGGATTGAAAATGGTGAAATGGTAATTGAAATATTTGTGGAGAGAAATAAAAATCTTCAGGCTGAGGTGAACTGCTTTAGAGGCTAACTACAATTTGCTCTTTGTATAAACAATTTTGATTTTTTTTCATTACAACTATTTCCCCTGTGTGTTCGTTAATAATTATTCATTGTAATCATAATCAAATCGTAAAACTGTCAGCACAACCAGAAATAATATCCTGACAAAACAACAACCATGCAAAAGTATGCGTGTGTATTTGTATGTATGCAAACTTACGTAAATGACTCATTCACACGCTCAACGTTAGACAGAACACATAAAACGAGCGTTTGCGTATTGAACTTCACATTTTGGAGTTAACCGTTTTTCAGATTTTTGTGCTTGCTTCAAAGCCATTAGTTAGGTTATGTAACAGCTTTAATGCCTAGACTAATGCTTTTGGCACAGCCTATGGTCAATGTCATGGCCATGAAATGCTTTTAGTCAATATTTAGTATAAACAAATTGGGGGTGAGAGTGTATAGGTGTTAGTGTATGGGTGCGAGATTTGTTGATGTGAGTTTTGTTGTTGTAAGCTGTGTTGACGGTAGCAAATTCAGCAACAAATTTGATTGACTTGTTAATGATTAAAGGTTATTATTTGTATGGCATGACGACTGTACGAATTTTTCTGTATAGGAATTTCAATACTCTCATAGTGCAACAACAACAAAATAAACGCATTTATTACTACAATTAGATCACACAATTATATGTATACACAAATGATTGAACCAAATTTCCTACAAAATATATTTTATAATATAAAAACAAAAAAATATGCTCACAAATATATCAAAATCATAAAAAATAATGGAATTCAAAAAGCTTTATATTGGAAGAAGGCGTGGTTGTGAAATTTCAATATTTCGTACAAAGGGTGTTAAAAATCTAAAAAAATATAAAAATTAAAAAAAAAATGTTTAAAAAAATATATTGTCTTGATTAGTTAAAAAAAATCTAAAAGATATTAAAATTTTTTTAAAAAAACTTTATAAAAAAAAAATCAATTTAAAGAAAAAAAAATTTAAATAAGTTAAAAAAATTTAAAAAAAATATAAAAAATATAATTAAACAAAATAAAAAAAAACAATTTAAAAAAAAAATGTAAATTAAGTTAAAAAAAAAATCTAAACAGATATTAAATTTTTTTTAAATTAATTTTTTAAAAAAACTTTATAACTAAAAAAAAAAAAAAAATTATAAAGAAATATAAAAAAAAATTTAAATGAAGTTTAAAAAAATCTAATCAGATATTAAATTTTTCAAATTAATTTATTTAAAAAACTTTATAATTAAAAAAAAAATTCTAATTAATTTTTCGAAACAAATTTTATAATTAAAAAAATTAAAAAAATTAAAAAATATTCTCAAAAATATAACAAAAATAAAAAAACGATTTTAAATTTTTTTAATTATTTTTTTTTAATATTAAATTTTTTTTTTAAATTACATATGCATACAGAAAAAGCTTAAAAATCGAAAAAAATAAATAACAAAAAGAAAAGATAATTAACAAGAGAAAAACTCTTTCAAGCCATTTAACTAGTAATATCCACCACAAAGCAGTTTCATCCAGTCACAATACTTTATGAAAGTCACTTATCACTTACATATATCACTGATGTGTAAGTAAGCGTGTTAGCGTCTTATAGAAAACCGAAACAAGCGCATAATTGCACTTGAATATTTGCGCGCACATCCAGCTGTCAATACATACATACATACATACCTACATAAAACTATGTATATATCTTCATATAATTTTCTCTAGCCACTTAGTTGGTTACAAATTGTGGTTATATGCGGAATCGATATCGGATGTTTGAAAATCAATTGAGTATTTCAATTCAATTTATTAGAATGCATTTACGTAACACTATATGTGCCATAAATACATACATACGGTAGCTTGAGTGCATTAGGGTGGCACTTAAGCAGCAAAAAACCAAAAAAACAAATTAAAAATTTTCATGAATAAATTTTTAATAAAATTAATTATTATATTACTATTTTTAAGTAAATTTTTTGTTTAATTTTGCTTAATTTTCGCAACAAAGATAACTTTCAGATGGAACTTAAATGTTATTTCTCACTTTTATTGCACACATTCAAAGTTACTCATACGCCTCGGTGGTCTTATAATTGTAGTATACGCTGAACAGGTTATATAAGTTTGCCACGTTGTTTGTAATACTCAAAAGAAAACGTTAGAGACCCTATAAAGTATATATATATATAATAACAGCACGATAACTAAGTCGATTAAGCCATTTTTGTTTGTTCGTCAGCTACCATTAACATTGCTCTGTTTGTTCGTCAGTCTGTTCGTCTAAAAGATGTTGAGCTGAAGCTTTGCACCCGTGCTTTTCTCACCAAGAAGCCGCTTATTTGTAAGAGCGGTCGATATCGGATAACTATAGCATATAGCTGTCATACAAACTGAAAGCGCGGAATCAAGTGCTTGTAGGGAAAACTTTCTTGTTTGATGAGAAACATTCATCAAATTTGGCATAAGTTATTGTCTAACGTAACGATGCATTTTTCGAAGAAATTGTTCAGATCGGGACTCTGCAGCATATAGCTGCCATACAAACTGAACTCTCGGAATCAAATGCTTGTGGGGAATTTATTTATTTGACGAGAAATCTTCATCAAATTTGGCAAGGGTTATTGCCCAAGATAACGGTGTAATCTTCGAAGAAATTGTTCATACATACTTCTATATAGATGCCTTACAAACTGAACGATCAGATTCAAGTATCAGTATGGAAAACTTTTTAACTTGAAAGGATATCTTCTTCAAATTTGACATGAATTATTTTCTATGTCAATAATGCAATCTCCAAAGAAATTGCTCAGACCAGATCACTATAGCATATAGCTGCCATACAAACTGAACGATTAAAGTTCTTTTAAGGAATATTTTGTATTTGTGTAGCATATTGTAGCTTAAGTCAACTGAAGTTACTTTTTTGTTGTTGTTTTGTATTTTATCCATCTTCACTAAATATTTTTAAGTAGCTATCTATGTTGGAAAGTAATTTTTATATCATTATTTTATTAAGAAAATTTGAGGTTACTCATACGCAGTGGTGATATTTTGACATATTCGTTCGCAAGTGGAGGAAAAATGCTTTTTTATTGTTTTCTTGATATTTTGATCTAAGAATGAGCTCTCTCTCGCTTTTTATCTCACTCTTGCCTCTTATCACAAACACTCTTTGAGTGTCTAACTTGTTGTTTACCTGAAAATATCAGCCGCTTTACTGTATAACGTAAATGGAGATATTATGAAATTAGTTATCAATATTTAGACATCGATAAAAAATAATCGAAACCCATGGCCCCTGGAGATAATATAAGTTTGTCAGACCCTGTACCAAACTAGTTTCTTCCGATTACAAAATCTTTTGTTCCAGTTCTATCGAACATCATTTTTCATCATTTTATCTATGAAAAAAGCAACTTTTAACGCAAAAATCGGATATTTTTCGGTTTTTTCGCGGAAAAGAAACTTTTTTATAAAACATAATATAAAAATATTAATTTGAAAAGATAAAGTTAGAATCGTTTAGATGTAATGGATGTGTAATGTAGATGTGTAATGGACTACTCCATTAGAAATATTTCTTACAGCTTATAGAACATTCCCAGTCTTAGGTGAACTCCTAAATTTCCATAATATGTTTCATAAGCTGTGAAATTAGTTGCAAGTAGAGGTAGAATAAACATCAAAGAACAAAACAACCAGAAACACTCAAAAGGGATAGTTAAGCCTACCAAAATATACCGTTATTTCACTTATAAAAAGTCTATCAAGGATAAGTAACATTTTTAACAATTTTAAAGATTTTTTGTTTATTAAAAGACGTTCTTTGTAGTAGATATTATATATATATGTATATATATATGTATGAAGTAAGTAACTTGTCACATTTAGAACGCATAATCATTCCGGGAAATGTCTAATATAACAATGGCATACCGCTAATTACCTTGAGGGTGCTCATTTACTCTGCCAATAAATTTATTTGAATGTAAGGCTTTATTTATAGCATTCTTCTATGAACAAAATGACCAACTGACGAAATGAACGGCGGAAAAAAGTCGATAAAAAGCCAAATGTATATATACAATGACGAAAAAAGAAAGAAAAACAAATAAAATTAGATTATAATAACAAAAGCGCTTGTCTATAAATACAAACAAAATTATTTATTTACATATCTACAAAACTAAACCGTTATATATATACCATTGTGTCAAAAAAGGTGTGAATCTCCGATTTTAACTATGGAAAATTGCCCACTAAGTATTGAAATTGTTGTTGTCTTTGCCGGCGAATTGCATTAACGTAGCGTATACACATACACACACACCTACTTTAGGACAAACCGAAGGTTAGTCATTCGTTTTATAAAATATATAGTATATAAGTTTACTTATATCCACAAAAATGCTTTAATGTATGTAAGTGCGTGTGTGTGTGTGATAGTATTTTACTAGATCCATAGGAAATAAATACCAGTGATAGGCTTAAACGAAAATGGCACGCGACACGCTATGCCCATAACACTGGTTAACATAAATTTTTGCTTCGCATTGTTGGTATGAAATTTTTTGTGAAAATTTTAATTCCAGTATTAAAAGTTAAATACTTTTGTTGACCAGTGTGAGCGCACAGCCTCCTCATTCCTTGATTATTCGCCGTTTTATTAGCGTATATGCGAAAATATGGAGATGAGCAGGTAGATAGGCTATGGTCAGCGTGTCCGTGTGTGCTGCTAAGGCGTTGATGGCAATTGGAATTTATTCATAAACAAACACACACACATGCATTCTCATGTACGTATATTTGTATGTATATACATATGTACATGAATGTACATGCAGGCTTGTAGTTAGCAAAGCCTGAAGCGCTCACTTAGTTTTAGCGCACCGCTAATGATCAGCGACTTGGCAGCTCGCTCGTTTATCTTAAAATTAGTGAATCGCATTTATTCTGTAATTGATCGCAAGCCCAGCTGGTTGACAAATCGGTTTCTGTCGCTAATACGAACTATGAAAAGGACGTAGCGTCATCAGGCAATAAACGGTTTATTTTTTACAGTGTGTCGATAAATACATATGTGAGTGTGTGTAAATATGTGTCTGTTATCCTTAAAATTATGAGAGAGGGTGCAAATTGTGGTGGAATAAGAAATATAATAAATAAATAAAAATAAAATAAATTATAAAAATATTTAAATATACATAAATAAAATTTCAAAATATTTATTTTTAATACGAAAGGCCTTATGATGCCCTTGATCAAAAATTAAAAAAAAAAAAACAATACAAAAAAAACAAAGAAATATTACAAATAATTGAAAGAAAATCTTACAAAAATTTAAAAATAATTACAAAAAAAATGTAAAAAAATTTAAAAAAAAATACTAAAATTTTAATATTATTTAAAAAAATTTATTGGTAATTATGAGAATTAAAAAAATTACAATTTTTAAAAATATATCAAATATGTAAAATAAATTGCTGGTGTATATGAAAAGTGTAATTTAAATACAAAAACAATAAAAAAAAACTAATAAAAAAATTCGATGAAATGACATTATTAAACTACTCTTTTTTTATACAAAACACTAAGAAATTATAAAAAAAAAAATATTTGAAAAAAAGAATACAAATACATAAAATAAAAAATCAAGCAAAACCAGTAAAAAGTTATATGAAAGAATTACAAATAATTAAAAACAAAATAAAAATCATAAAATAAAACTGTAAAAATATAATAAAAAAAATTTAAATTTTCTTTATACGAATATTTGAGAAAAACAAAAACAAATACCAAATTTCACAATGAAAGATATCAAAATATATTTAAAAATAATATTCTCTATATACAATATGTGTGTATACAAATATTTAATAATAGTGTAAATGTCATTGTAATTAAATAAAACAGTAAATATTTTCACTTTTTAGTAAACAAACTTTGGCATTAAAAAAGTTTTATTAAGTATTTTGGTATAATAAATTAGTTATAAAAAAATTTTAATGATAAAATAAAAAAAAAATAAATATTGAACAAAAATATTAAATAAAAAATAGAAAAAATTAAAATTGAAATAATATATAATTTAAATTAAATTAAATTTTGCGCTTTTTAACGGGTAAATATTAAAAAAAGTTACGTAATAAAAATATATTAAAAAAAGTAAACAATAAAAATGACTTGTAATAGGTATTTAATCAACGTTAATGAACAGCTATTACAAAAAAAAATATGTAAAAATAACAGTTTTGCTTATTTTGCTCGTTAAAATTTGAAAAAACACAAACAATAACATACGTCTATATATTTTGAAATATTTTTCTTAAAAAAAAATAAAAAAACGGAAAAAATAAATTAAAAAAATTAAATAATATAGTTAATCAAAAAAAAATATTTTTTTATTCAATTTCAAAAACGTTATAAAAAATATTTACTTATTCTACTCATAAAAATAATATAAATACAAAAAAATTAACACATGTATAAGATAATAACACAGAAGTTAAAAAAGGTGAAAATACTAGTTAGAAAAAATAAATAAATAATGTAATGTACAGTGGCGAGCGAAACCGTGCTGATGTTCGCCACTTTTGCATTTTAAGTGCTGTAAAACTTTTTACGACAGCTTGAATATTATCATATTGCTCGGCGCTGTTCGGTAATTGCACAATCTCCTCTTTACAGTAGCCCAAAAATTCTCAATTGGGTTAAGGTCCAGACTTGGTGGTGGCCATTGGATGAGTTGAAATCGTTCACTTTGAAGCCATCCAGTAACAATTTAGGCAGTGTTTTTCTGTTCGTTATCCTATTGAAAAACGATCTTTTCCTCTGGATAAGCCTAATTGTCCATAAAGTCCGACAAATTTGACTGTAAATATTCAAATAGCCTTCTTTTTACAAAATTCAAGTGATCTTGCTCAACGGCCCAATATTCCACAAGATAAACAGCTCCCATACCATGAAACTACTTCCACCACATTTTACAGTATATCGCAAATGATGTCGTTGAAGATTTTCTTGTGAGCGATGCCAGTATTACTGTTTATTATACGAATGGTAGCGATTGATTTTCGTTTCATCCGACCATACAACTTTTTCCAGTCTACCACGGACCAGTTTTTATGCTCCTTACAAAACTTTAGACGTGTCTTAATATCTTAATTTCAAAGAAATGAGGTTGTGATCGTCGTTAAACAGAAGGAACCTGCTCTCCTTCTGTTTAACGACGGTCACAAACTAATTTCGTTGAAGAGCTCTTCGAACGATCCATTCGTTGGCAGTTTATTGATGGCGCTTGCAGCCTCCTTCGGTGCTCTAATATAGTCGTTTCACTATTTGCATAGGATCAGCCTTTATTAACAATCGTGGGCGTTTCCTCCGTTCAGGGAACAAACTACATTGTATCATTTTCTTATAGCTACAACAGTTCTTAAGGCTAACTTGAACTAACCAGCAATTTTACGAATATAAAGGCCACTTTCTGTCAAAGAAACATCCTTTGCTCCAATGTTTTTTTTCCAATGTCGAATGAAACCTTTCGTTTATAGCCGAGTTAACAACAGCGCGCCAGCCAGCAATTTGAGATACCAAGTGCAGCCAGGTCCTTCTCCACCTGCTCTCTCTAACGAAGTGTTGGACTTCCTCTTCATTTGCTTCCACCGGCGGGTACTGAAAGAAAGATCTAACACTTCCAATTTGGTAAAGTTTCAGCTAACAGTATAAATATTGCACGGCAAGTGCAGAAGTGACGAACTTCCGAACGGTTTTGATCGCTACTGTACGTAGTATATGTTTTTTTATCTTAATCGGATAAAAAAATATTAAAAAGTATTTTCAGTACAAAAATTTTATAACGGAAAAAATATATTAAAAAAATAAATATTTTAATTAACGAATAACAAATAATATTAAAAGGTTAAAATTTGTTTTTAATAAAAATTTTATAAAAGTGTAATAAATTAAAAAAATAAATAAAATAATTATAATTAATTAAATATGTATATGAATATAATAAATTATTTATATTTAATTAATATTAATTTAGAAATAGTAAAACTCGCGTAAAAAAAAAACAAAAAAAATACGAAATATCTGTGCTCCTTCGAATGGACTAATTTAAAACTCATTAGCGCCTAGTTGTGGAACGCTGCTAAAATAATAGAATAATTGCTTTCATTTACCGTTAATTTGCCTTGCAGTGCATACGCCAGCAAACTATGACAATCTCACAACGATACCAAGTGAGATGAGTTGAAACATTTTTTTTATTATCCACTGTGATTATCATAATGCTGGATAAATACATAAATCTACTATTGCCATGCAGTCTGGGATTGATATGGATTTGGTAAGTGAGCTCATGCATTATATTTTGTTTACATATTCCATTCATAAAGTTGACAACACATTGCATAAGGTGACCGGATAACAGTCGTGGCGAAAAATATGAGTGTGTGTAAATATTATAATGAAAAATAGTCGTTAACCTAATGCGAGTTTAATTGAGACCGATAGCGCTTACATATATTTTATGAGCTGTAGTGTGATTAGTTCTGAGGAAAGGGCTGGATTGGTGGGCGTTGAGTACTCTTACTGCTGATTGTTTTATTTGAGACAGAGTTAGTGTTATATTTGGGACGGGAAAACGTGTTGAGGCCCTTGAGGCCTTAGGTAACTGAAGTATTGCTTTATGCATGATCTATGTAAAAACATATTGAACCTTGGCACCATCGCCTAGTAAACTACTCAGTCTTTACTATGAAAGGCGTCAGAAAAAGTCGGTCGCTGACTATTTGTTAAATAAAACGCTTACAATATAAATTCCGATTATTTTGTGGCTCTGCAGGCACTTCTTCTTTTTTAGAACTTTAAGCAGGAGTCGGTGTGCCTCGAGAATATGAAACTTAGCCGGCTTTCTCTATCCTTTACGTAATCACGCTGGTTGTACAACTCAAGTGCAGAGAGGTCCCTATGCGGTTGGTCCTTCCATTGGTAGTGTCTGCGCTCTTACTCTGTTGTCCACCCTTGGGTCACGAAACGTGTAAGCTTTTCGTTGGAGCATCATCTTCCACATGTGCGGAATGGCTCGTTGGAGTTTTATGCTCTTAACCATGTTACTGATGAGCTCATACAATTCGTGGTTCCATCTTTTTTGGTACACGTCGCTCAGGTGGACGATCCAAAGATCTTGTGATCTCTCCAATGCTATAAGTGCCTTGCTCCGTTGTTCACCTATCGGTCTTGAATCGAAGAAATTTTTCGTTGCAGCATCGTCTTCTGGGCGTGCGGCATGGCCTAACCAGCATATTAATTGGAGATTTATGCGCTTAACTATATACATGTCGCTATAGAGCTCATACTTTATCTTCTTCGGTACTCATCGTTCACGCGGACGATTCCAAAGACCCTTCGGAGAACACTTCTCTTGAGTGCTCCAAGTTGTTTCTCATCTCGGTTCGCCGTTGTCCATGTTTTTGTACGTTGAGAGGGTCTGATCCTTAGTTACCTACCAGTACCAAAGTAATACCTACATTTGTATAATAACGGAAGGGGGTATCCATCAAGATAGTACGAGCTCCGCACCCATGTTCCTGAGGCTGTATTTCGGTCTTACAAAAAGTGTTTTAATAAGTACAGAAGCCATTCCAAGCGTTCTGGTAGCTTTGAAGTCCTTGATTTGTAAACAGTAGTCCGGCGAAACTTTGAGAAGCTTGAGGAGACCTTTAGTTGGGGTGTGAGTATGTAATCACCATAAACTATTGTTTCGAAATTAGTTAAACTGCTAACAAGTTAACAAATCCGAACCTAACTCCAGCGGAACTCAGTTTTTTTTGAAATGTTTTAAGATCTTCTTGAAAGAAGTTTACAGAAACTCTTTTCGTCAAGCTAACAAAAGGTACAGCCATCCGGCAGTAGACCGTAAGAAGACAGCGAAATTCCGACCTATTCCCAGTCTGGTTATACTGAGACAAGATAGTTAATTCTTCAGAATAGATATTGAAGCTTCTAAATTAGCGCAGTTTCGTATTTATACAATGTTCATTTGAAGTCTGAAAAACACAAATCGGTTGAGATAAAGCATGTAGCTTTCATTCGGTCACTATAGATTCAAACTGAGTTCCAACTGGAAACTTGGGCCTATCATACACATAAATGATCCCAAAAAGGCTATGGATCCTTTAGTGCTGTCTCTAACATACTAGAATTGCTCTGCGTTTACGAAGCGAATATTTCTTAAGAACCTACAGACCGGCCCTCAGGTTTTTTTAAAATCTCCTAAAGTCTTCTTCGCTAACAATTTCTTTTCTACAGAAAGGTTATCACAGAAACTCTTTCACGTCGAATCAAAGGAGGGGCCAATCGTCCGGCTCAGATCGTAATAAGAAATCAAAATTGCGACCTATTCCCAGTCTGATGAAGCTGAGACAAAATGGCTAATTTTTCACAATAGATTTTGAAGCTTCCAGATTCGCGCTGTATCGAAATTCGATCATGTTTTTTCGAAGTCTGCAGAAAGTAGACTTCTTAAAATAAATTAAGTAAGGTTTATTCAGTATCAGTAAATTCAAACTAAATTTGAAGTGGGACTCTGACATCTTAGAACTGCTCAATATGCTTATAGGAAGCGAATATCTTTTAAGAACTTATGGATCACTTAAAAACGACTGGAAATTGGACTCACTGCTTTATTATCAACACATCTTTTGCAACCTTAGAAATCCATTTTAGTATAGTATATAAATATGTATATTTCCACAGGCTGACTGATTCAACGGATGCCTTAATGAACTACACGGCCAAACCTCGCGTAGTCCTTCCACCTAATTATGTCAAGGGTGAGTGAGCACTTGAAAACATACACAATTTTTAACAAACCTTTTGTATTTTCGAATATTTGCATTCAACAGAAATGAGACCACCTTCCAAGAAAGGCTCTCCAGTGATAGTAGACTTTAGCATATTTGTTGTAGATATTAACTCAATCAATGTAGAGGATATGGACTTTAGGTAAGTGCACACTAAAAATTGCTAACGTAACCACATTTACGACAACAACAGCAATAACCACAATATGTTTCTTAACATTTGCAGGGTAGATATGTTTATACATCAGCGTTGGAACGAATCAAGGCTCGAGGTCTCCGATGATATATTCGAGGAGGGCGATGATTATGTGACACTACTTCCAGAATTCTTCGATAATCTCTGGCAACCGGATCCATATTTTTTGAATTCGAAAATTGCCGGTGAGTGTGAGCCTTGCATGCCATTTGATTTGATTATTGTGTAGTGATGTTCATGTTTGCGCGTGTGAGTGTACGTTGTTTTGTGACACACTGTTTTCTGTATGTAGATTTGATATATTGCTAAGAATTTCATTGCTAACACATACTCAAATAAACATTATTTCTTTTACATAACTTGACTCTATTTACATATGCATATATGCTATTTTACCATACATTAGGGTGGTTCATTTTTTTTAGGTTGTTTTGAGCTATGTTTAATTTGGTCTCAAAAATATTCAGATCGAAGCAGGATTAGACCTTAATTTTTTTTAAGTTGAAAGTATTTTTGTAAAAGTCTATGGATTATAGAATTGATCAAATTATGAAAATGGAATAGAACGACTTCGAAACCAGAAAAACATCCGATATAAAAAAGTGCTACTAAACTTAGTCATATACTAATCTGCTACGTCCACGTCATGCTAAAAGTAAGCATCGAAAGCCGGAGTACGGAACTTTAATTCGCTAAACATAACCTAACCAATTCCCAACTCATATCTCTCCCAAGGAACCACAGGATTAAGTATTAATTCATGGGAGAGAGAGACTTAAGTCTCATCTATTTATTATACGGACTGACTGACGCCTAATATTCTGTATATGTCTCAGTTTTGTCATAATTGGAGCCGACGCATCGCTGACAGCTTTCCATTTGCCAGAGGACTGACACATGAGTGTTGTCAAATTATTCACCGAAAAACTAACGCCAAGTGAAGTTTTTAACTTTTCCCATACATTTGATTTTGACGAGGGCATTGAAAAAATACTCAGAAATATACTCAGAGTCTTCTATGCACTCTGTGCTCGTCGGATAGTACGGACTGAGATCGTGATAGAATCGGAGCAGATAGTTTCAAAAGCATCCTTTTCCACTTAGTATTTGGGTTAGGTGGAAGTCTAGGTGCCTATGTTGTCTTTCTATTCACCAATGGATGTTCGGGATTAGTCTGTGGGTTCACCATCCTTTAGTTTGTCGGTTTGTCACCATTGCTAACACATTGTGTTGCTTTTCTTGCGTTTTCTCCTGTTTTTTTACGCCTACAGACGGCCCTGATAGCTGGTCCAAACGCGAGTACATCTTAGTGAACGTTAAGAGGCAGCATTCTTCAGCAGCGTCTCTTGATATCGTTCGCATTAGATTAAATCGAAGTTAACAAGTATTACTAAAACTCTTAACGGTTGCCTTAGTATGGTTGTCAGCATTTTGATCTGATTATACATAAAATTTTGCACACGTCGTTGTCTTCTCAAAAAGGGTTTTCGAACGGAAGAAAGTTCTGAGATGCTTCCACCTCGTCTTGTTCTATACAATTTCTGCAGCTGGCGTCCGGTTAGATTCTCAATATTCCAGCGTGGATACCGATAGGGCAATGGTCTGCTAGAACACCCGCAACTGGCTAGAGGTTAGCCTTACTAAGAGAAAAGAGCTTACTATATCTCTTCCGATCAATTTTGGGCCATAAGGATCTTGTGACAGCGTCTGTACCATTTGTAGCTCAGCGTTGGCCAAGTTCCCGCGAAACCCAGCTAGTAGAGCACATGAGGTGAGGAAAGCACCGACACACCTCTTCGCTAGCTCATCGCAGATTTTCTGAGTCTGATAGCAACTTTCGCTGGGCGATATCTATGGGAACTATATGAAAAATGGCGTTAAGTGTCATGGTTTGTAGTGTGCTATACATGCTAGTGAGTGCTTCTCATTGGACGCCCCCGAGTACCACTCACGCTGCAACACACACGCCGCTCGTTGGACGCTCTCGAACTTTCTTGTGAGTGTGGTCATTTTTAAGGCCCTCTACCACACAAAGTTCCCATAGAATATAATGAGCTTGAATATGGTGTCGTAGAGCCAGAAGACCCTATCTTTGTCCAATGTCTTCTCTGCAGCAGTACAAGGCAATCGATGCCATCTTTGGTCTCATCTCGGTATTCTTCTTCTTCTTAATTGGCATAGAAACCGCTTAAGCGATTATAGCCGAGTTAACAACAGCGCGCCAGTCTTTTCTTCTTTTCGCTACGTGGCGCCAATTGAATATTCCAAGCGAATCCAGGTCCTTCTCCACTTGGTCCTTCCAACGGAGTGGAGGTCTTCCTCTTCCTCTGCTTCCCCCGTCGAATACTTTCAGAGCTGGAGTGTTTTCGTCCCTTCGGACAAAATGACCTAGCCAGCGTAGCCGCTGTCTTTTAATTCGCTGAACTATGTCAATGTCGTCGTATATCTCGTACAGCTCATCGTTCCATCGAATGCGGTATTCGCCGTGGCTAACGCGCAAAGGACCATAAACCTTTCGCAGAACTTTTCTCTCGAAAACTCGCAACGTCGACTCATCCGTTGTTGACATCGTCCAAGACCCTGCACCATACAGCAGGACGGGAATTATGAGTGACTTATAGAGTTTGGTTTTTGTTTGTCGAGAGAGGACTTTGCTTCTCAATTGCCTACTCAGTCCGAAGTAGCACCTATTGGCAAGAGTTATCCTGCGCTGGATTTCTAGGCTGACATTGGCTATATTAGGCTTCCATTAAAGCGGTATTAGGCTTCCATTAAAGCCTCGTATCTAGGACGAACCCTAAATACTTTTCTGTATCTGGAGGCGAGTGCTAACCATCCAAGCAAATGCTATAATCTTTGAACATATTGTTCAAATCCGACTTCTATAACATATAGTTGTCATATAAAGTGTTCGATCAAAGTCCAGTTCTTGTATGGAAAACTTAGTGAACGGTATTATACGAGCCTAAATGGAACCGAAGTTAACGTTTTTTCAAGCATTTTTTCTTTCCTTTCTTCTTTTCTTTTTTCGTACCACCCTAATGTGCATACTCAATTTTGATTTCATGTACTTCTGTGTGCGCATAGTGCATTTTATTTGAGTGATATGTGCGCACGTGTTTTATAGTTTTTGTTTTTGTTACTCTTTTACATCGCTTCTCTGTCAGTTTGTCAAACTAGTGCTGTTTGTAGCTGTGTCAGCCAGTCTCACGTGGGTGGGTGGGCGTTTTCAGGTTAAGTTCACTTCAAGTTCAAAACATTTTGTTTGTGCTGTTCTGTTTGTTTTTATTGGTATTTGCATAATCATCAGCGCTTTCACGTCATTCTCGCCTTGACAGGTGAACAAATCAGCCATGGCAAAAAAAAAAGCAACAACAAGTCGCCGCTTCTGAATGGTTTTCGAGTATGCGCAGTAGACGTGGCAATGTTTTCGTTGTTTTTGTTGAAGAAAGAAAACAAAAGCAAACACAAAAACAAAAACAAAACATTGTGTGTTTTTTAAAAAACACTAATACAGTCATACAAGTATATCTGCCTATCGCGCTTATTGGAAAACCCTTTATTTATTATTAATTATGCAAATTTTTTCTTCTCAGTTATTAATTGAATTTTTCGTCATCTTTATTACTCGTATTTTATCGATTTTGTATTGACCACGTGCTTCGTACGCTAGGATTCGGCAGCCCTTATATAACTTCTGGCTCTCTACTGCGCGACAAGGATCAAAGAGAGACGAAAAACTTTCATATCAATAAAACATTAAGTATACAAATAAAAAAATGAAATGCCCAAATGATGTGTTTTTTGTTTTTGTTTTGTTTGTGTGATTTAAACTGCAAGCACACACCCACCTACACACATACATCAGCATTCAAATACATATCTACATACATAACTGCATAGTAAGCAACACAAATGTACTGTCCGGGCTGCAAAGCGATGAGGAGTGAGCTCAGCGTTTTCTTTAGGGTGGACGCAAATTTTATTATTTGTTCATTTTAGTCCTTTTAGTGTATGATAGTCGCCTAAAGTGTTCTAATGAGCGCCTTAAAGGAAGTGTTTAGTGTAGTTGTTTTTGATTAATTGCTTTTTTTAGTTATTTATTTTAAACATCAATATTCTGCTGTTGTTGTTGTGCACTTTTAATATTTAGTTTGTAGTCTCGTTGCTCCTTGCGTATAATAAATATTTTATTCGTGTTTCTTATTAGCATTCTGTGTAGATATGAAACAATTATTTTTTTTTTGCAATTTTGAAGGACTACCCTAATATAATTGTAAAAAAAAATTCAAGCAACAATTTATACATTTTTTTAATTTGAAGGATCACCCTAATAGAATTGGAAAAATTATTTTTTGGTAGCTTGAAGGACTACCCTAACATAATTGTAAAAAACCCCAAGAAATAATTTATACATTTTTTTATTTGAAGGATCACCCTAATAAAATTGAAAAAATATGTATTTTCAATAAAAAAATTATTTTCATTGCGTTAACAGTATTGCGTGTTTTTTTTTCAAGACAATCTTTATTCTGTTCCTCGACTCTGGGCTTTAAAAGTATCCCCATTTGCCATACTGTGATCAAACCACTGAAAAGACTATTCCAAAATTGTCTACTATTCCTAAGCTTGGTTGTTTTATTTCTTCAACTGCATCCCTGAAAACTTATACCGCAGCTTTGCAGCGTCTACTCCTGGGGGCTTTTTCTCTGCCCACATACAATCCCTCCACCGGGATAAGTAGACGGGGAAAAGTCGCCGTAGAGAACGGTCACAGTAAGCTTTTTTGGATTGGGTCGAAGCTCGAATGGAAGTTTGGAGGACGAGTGTTTTGTAAGGAGCTCTCCGTCAAACTTAGTTTTTGGCTACAGGATCACTGTAGTGTTTTCCAGGCAGAAGTGGCTACCTTTAAGGGTGTAAGGCTGTATACGTACTGCTCCGAGGTGCAGTCTATTTCAGGGAAGTGAGCATATTATCAGAATCGTTTGTGTGTCTGATCAAAGCGGAATCGCTAGAAACCGCTGAACTAGCAAGAGACGGCAGCATTATCTTACTTACTTCGGGGTAGGAAAGAGTTGGATACCCTCTTGCGTTCTAGGACTACCTTGTCGAGCTTAGCGTGCGTTGGTCGATAATCAGCTCTGGTTCGACTGAATCATTCTGGCCTAGCATAGAAAATAGAACGCGTTAGATCTACTGAACTGCTTGTTCTTTACAAAGGACCATCTTACCGCAATCGGTGGAGTTATTACTGGATATTGTTCAGTAGGCGCATGGATGCCTAAAAATCTTGTCGGACGCAAATTTTTAAAGTTGTATGGAGGAAAGAGTTAGAAAAATTATTTTCACTTCCATTGTCCAGCTTTTGCTAGACTGAAATTGAAACTTCTTGGTCGTCATAAGACGAGACCTAGCAAAATGGGGCACCTGTCGCGTCGGAATGGCAGTATGTCGATTCTTCTTGCGCTCTAGCACTGCACCTATGGCTCACGCGTGCGCTTGGAAGACGTTGTGCAACTGCGAGATCGTTCCGATCTAAAATATAATCTGCGTAAAATACTGAACTCTTTATCTTGCGAAATCGTAGGAGCTCTTGCTGGGCATTGTTCTATAGGCATTCTTGCTTTGAGGTTAAAAATCTACTCGAATGACAATGTGTAAAGAAAGATAAGATAGAACCATTCAGTCCTTTTGTCTTTCATTGGCCCGGTATTGCAGAATTGAGGTTGAAACATCTCGGCAGTAAAACTCTCAACGAACCAGAAGAGATAGTTGGAACTGATATTAGTTACCTCAGAAAATTCGTGGCAGGCTCAAAACGCTTTCTCCATTTAAGACGATTGTATGCTAAATATCGAGAAGTTAGTTAGGTATCATAACGGACGGGCGTTCCAAGCTGTCAAGTGAGATTCCTGTTGGCGCTTGTAATAGAATGAACCCTCTAACTTAACTAGGATAGGTATCACATGTTACGAACTGGTGTTAATTATGTCTGATCTCTACTTGGTTTTAAAAAATATATTATATAAAAAATTATCGACAAAGAAAAAAACTACAAGTCGGCCTATGTTAAATAACAATAGAAGCCCTACTAGAAATACTGTAATCGATCTCTACAATTGGAGGCGAGCATGGTTCTAGGATCACTCCCTTATTTCTGTACTGATGATGACTCAGAATCAGGAATATTTATTATAATTTCCCGCTTAAACCACGGCTTTGTTTCAGCAAGTAGACTTTAGACTTTTTAGTATAAACAACATATTTTTACTTCGCACATCTTCTTTTCTCAGTATTTTATGCAAAAACAATTTGACATAGCTCTATAGCTCCAGTTTGGCTTAAAAGATCAGCGCTTACTATATTCCCAACCACTGCAAGTGTTGTCTCAGGTTTTAGCAACGTAGAATATTAATTAAGTTAGAAATTTGTTGTGAGCTGTGTTCTCCTTTGCCTTCCAACTGTCCACGTCTTAGCCGCACGCCTACTCATGTCATGCATCCCATCCACCTCCTGCCCACAATTCCCACGAATTTGAGTTTGAAATACTTCCGTTCAAATGTATATCACGGTATTAATAAATTCAAGATTATATATTTGCAACACGATTTCGTTTTCTCTCTTCTCTTCTACGCTCTCTTTGCAGAGATAGCAACACTAACGCACAAATTCACCTCAGTGACTTTATATAAAAATAAAACGGTACGCTATGCGGCGCGAATGCATGCGATCATCGCCTGTCAAATGGAATTCCAACTCTATCCGATGGACATACAGGTGTGCCCCATATATATAGAAAGCTGTAAGTGGCACTAAGTATTGCTTATGGAATAGCTAAATAATGATTTCATCTTGACCTCTCTCACTCTCTCTTCCCTTCCTGGCCACCACCTTTCCCTGTGTACTTTTTCTCTCTTCCTCTCGCTACCACTCTGCTTCTTCTTATCTCTTCTACATACATAGTCTCATCGAATAATCAAAAAGTGAAATTACGTTGGTCCGACTCTGGCGTCACTTTGAATCCCGAGCTCAAATTGCTGCAATACAACCTTGGCCAACCGCTCGAACTGGAGGAGAGTGATGGCTATATGCCCGAGAAGGTTGGCAATTTTTCACGTCTCACAGTGTATTTCCGATTTGAGCGGCAAATCGGACATCATCTCATACAGACGTTCGCGCCGTCATCGCTCGTCGTAATGTTGTCTTGGTTTAGTTTTTGGTTGGGACTGGATGCCATACCGGGTCGTGTGACGTTGTTGGTCACATGCATGTTAACTTTGGTCACCATGTTCACCGGTCTTAGAGCGGATATACCGCCTGTTGCCTATGTGAAGGTGAGTCTTTTCTGGAAATTTAATTTTTCTCTTTCAGCTGCTTGACTTTGGTTACTTTTAGGCTCTGGATCTTTGGATGGCCGGTTGTATGGTGTCTGTATTTGCAGCTTTAGCGGAATTTGTTGTTGTGAAGGTATTGGATGTACAATACCAGTATCAAGTGAATAAAATACCGAAAGTCTTGCCGATGGTAAGTAATATTATTTTGAAGAAAAGTGAGAAAAGTGGAATCAACGAAATCATATTCGTAATTAATTCATAACACCCATTTGCTTTGATACTTCGAAACTTTTTTGATCCCAGAATTTACTGCGCAATTTCCTCTCCGAAATAAAAATTCCAGAAAACTTCATTTCGGGTATTGAAGACCAGACTTTTTTACCATAAAATATTAAGTTAGTTCTAAGAACCCTCTTTGAAAAAAAAAAATCGGAAAACTTTATGAAATTTCCTCTGAGGGATATTTTTAAGATCTTACTATTTTGACCTCATTCTTCCGAAATTCCTCTTTGAAAAAAATAATCCGGAAAACTTTATGAAATTTCCTCTTGGGGATATTTTAAGACCTTACTTTTTTGACCTCAAAACATTGAGTTACTTCTAAAATTAATCTTTAAAAAAAAGTTCGGAAAACTTTATATAACTTCCTCTAAGGGATATTTTTAAGACCTTACTTTTTTGACCTCAAAATATTAAATTACTTCCAAAAATCCCCTTAAAAAAAAATCCGGAAAACTTTATGAAATTTCCTCCGAGGGATACTTTTACATTAAATAATTGTTCTCCAATGCGGTTATTGAAGACCTTACTTTTTGGGACCTAAAAATTTTAAGTTGGTTCTAAAATTCCGGAAAACTTTATGAAATTTCCTCTGAGGGATATTTTTAAGACCTTACTTTTTTGACCTCAAAATATTGAGTTTCTTCTAAAATTCCTCTTTTAAAAAAATATCCGGAAAACTTTACAAAATTTGCTCTAAGGTATATTTTCAAGACCTTACTTTTTTTGACCTCAAGATATTAAATTACTTCTAAAATTCCACTAACAAAAAAAATCCAGAAAGCTTAATGAAATTTCCTCCGAAGGATATTTTTACATTAAATAATTGCGCTTCAATGCGATTGTTTAAGACCTGAATTTTTGAAATAAAAATTCCGGAAAACTTTATAAAATTTCCTCTGAGGGATATTTTTAACAATTGCTCTTCATTCCAATAAAACTACCGGTTTCAGGAAATTTTGGTCTGAAAACTTATCTGAACTGACGTTCAAATCTAAAACCGAAAATTTTGATCGGCATTTATTATTATCTATTAATATAACGGTTTTTCTCAACTTTTCCAGCGCATAAGCAACATGGAAAAGGGTCAATGTGCAACGGTGGCCAGCTGGGAGGGCGGTGCAGTGCGTTCACGCAAATCCACACAAACACCAACAACGCCAGGACAGGTATACATAGAAAAAAAATTATTTTCCGGAATATGCAACTAAATTTCACACAATTTACAGACTTCGTTGCAGGGCAACGGCGGACCACCGAAGCCGGCGCGTCGACAAAGTCTACTATCGGTGGCCTGGACCGACACCGACACGGGTGTGGAGAAGATAATGTGGCGCGAAATCGATAAAGTATCACGTGCCGTATTTCCTATATTATTTTTCGTCTTCGTACTACTCTATTGGCCCATATTGCTTATGAAGTCATCCTAGGATTTACGGAGTTCCAGAATACCGAATTCTGGACTCCGCTGAAACCATAATGTCCACATATATACACTTGTATGTATTGCGTCGGCGCACATAAATAAAGCAAATTATTTACTTACATACATACGTACAAAGATTTGTATGTATTTGTATTTAGTACGAGATTATGAAACAACAAACACATGCTCGCAAATGCAAAATTGTAGTTAGTGTATTATATGCTACAAATAAGTAATGAGTTTTTAGCTGAAATAACAAATATATTTTAAATTAAAAAAATGATATATTTTAATTGAAAACTCTTTTTAAAGAAGTACCGTTAATGTTTGAATTGGAAATGTGGCTGCTTTTAGCGCTGCATTTTGAGTAAAATTATATACGAATTAAAAAATAAACAAATATGTTGCATAATGTAGACGCGATTTACTCTTTTTTACATATGTATGTATGCTGATGTAAGAAATTGTATTAAAATTAAGAAAATATGTAGAAAATCATGTAATAACAGCGCTTTTAAATATGTACGTACATATGTATGTATATGAATTTTCAGTCGTCAGCATTAAGTTCAGCAGTAAGTACGCAGGAATATAAGAAAAATATATAAAATTTAGCTTTTAAGTAGGTATATACTTCTCGTTAGGGTTGTTCTAATATTTGCGAAAAAATAAAATAATAAAATATATATTTATTTTTAAAAAATATATATATTAAACACACATATTATTTAAATTTGTCGAGAAAATATTGATTTTCAAATTTATTATTTGTTTTCAAAAAATATTTTATATGAAAACAAATTTTTAAAATTAAATTTAAATTTTTAAAATTTTTTTGGTCACATTTGGTCTATTACTGATCACAAAAATTTACTACGATTTTTAGTTTACAAATCCATGTTTATCAAACGAATTCCACATGTTTCACAATTTCTTTAGATAACTTTAAAAAAAAAAAACTTTCCCGTGTAATTTTTGCACAAACAGCAGTTTAAATAGTTAAACATATACATATACATATATGTGTATGACCAAGAGCGAAAAAAAAAAAATTTTAGTTTTATCACATATCGATATTTTTAGAAAATAAAAAAAATCCACTTTAAAATTTATGAGGCACGCGCGCATGCTTCAACACATACATACATATACAAGCATACATATTTTAGGTAATATTTGTGTTAATATTCATAGAAATATCTGGTGCTTTCAGTAAAGATGATAAAAAATAAGTTCCCACTATACAAAAAACAATCATTGTTACAACAAATTATGCAACAATTACAAACGCACACACACACAATTTTGCTACTACAACTTTTTATATAGATTCATACATATGTAGATAGTTTATGTATATTCATATGCTCCTAAGTGCAACTTAAGGTTCACCATGCAGGCTATTTATTAATATAAGTGCGCTCAAAAGATAAACACTGAGCTTTAAATAAATCTAAAATATTATAAATTTATATGTATTTACAAGCATAAACACAATTGTTGGTATTTACACGCATATATATGCATACATATTAAATGCAATTATTTTAACATACATATGTAACGATTTTAATTTTTTTAGTAAAACGTATATTTCGGCTGTGCCGAACTGTATACAAATTATTAATTATAAATAAATAAAATACTACAAAATTTACAATATGAAGCAATTTATAATTATTTTACCTTGATTAGTAGAACGCTGTGCGGTTAAGAGTGTAAAATGTGGAATTTTCCATCAACAATTGTTGGATCAAGGATATTCTATAGCCTTCCGGGACACAGTTTTTCTCTACGACAATGTGTAGGTTATGGTATATTGTATATGTGTATATAAAAGCCTGTAAATATGGAAAAAATATATATTTAAGGGTAATTTGTATTTCAGACTTTTCCACTTTTGTTAAAAATCAAAAATACTAGTTATAGACTAACCACACTTGTATTGCAGGCCTTAAACGAATTTTTCGCATCCAAACGTTGATATTATATAAATTAAAATATTCATTGCCCTACGCCATTGCACTCCAACTTGCACCTGCTTATTCACTTTTTCAGTTTGCATATAAAAACCCTATTCGATACTACTGAAACACACTTTTCAATAGAACACTATACCCGGTCCCCTTTAATACATAATTAGGCTGTTTCCAAATAAATTTTCTTAAAACTTAAAACTTTTTCACAATTTTCTGATTAGCAGCACAATTTCACACTTTTTCACGTTTGAATGGCGGTTTGGAACTGGAAATGAACAGGAATGCATTAGCGGTGCTTTCCTGTGTAGAGATCTTTATGTAGTGTTTACACATGATAAAGCTGGCGGCAGTGCAACCGCCGTTAATAAAATAAAAATAATACATTTTTTTGATGTTAATAAAAAAATGAATTCTTTTCTTAAAAATATATTTTTATAAATTGCAATTTTCAGAATACATAAACAGTATTGTGAAAATTGTAGTTTACACAAACTTAACGAGTCACACATTTTTGCTTAAATTACTTGTTTTAACTATTACAGCAATAACAAAAAATTGTAATGAATTTATATAATATTATTTACAATAACATAATTACAAAAATTTACATATATATTTATTAATTTTTTTTCACATAATTATAAAAATCATTTCTGTTCACTATTTCATGCTGGCAACACCGAAATTCGCTTAGTTGTTGGTGCAGCACAACTTTCGCGTACATCCGCCATCTTAACAGTTGCCTTCCAGTTTCCGATTTCGCGATTTTGACTGAATTTGCTTTCACGCTTTTAACTTTTAT
The DNA here is from genome assembly GCF_016617805.1 of Bactrocera tryoni. Classification (NCBI taxonomy): domain Eukaryota; kingdom Metazoa; phylum Arthropoda; class Insecta; order Diptera; family Tephritidae; genus Bactrocera; species Bactrocera tryoni. Next base: position 75,837,059 of record NC_052501.1, read on the forward strand.
ATTTGGCATTAATTTATCACTAAATTTCACAAATTGTGCACAAATTCGAAGTGATTTGTGTCTTCTTAGAATGTATTTAAAAATAAAGTGATATTCTTGTTTTTAAAGTGACGATTTTCTGATTTCAAATTGTGTGCTTTGTTCGATTGACCAAACGGGTGTAATCGTGTGTGCAAATGAGTAATTTATCTCTGCTTTTGGGTAAAAGAAAATATGTGCAGTTCGGCTTCTACATCCTTAAGGTAAGTCAAATTGCTCACTAATATTGAAAAATATGTATAAATGTTTCTGAGAATACCAGAGTTCTTTTTTTTATCTTTTATTGTGTTGAAGATAAGTACTTTTAAGTGTAAAAAGAACTGGTGGTATTTTGAAGTTAAATATAGCTAAATATCAACAAATTATAGGCTCTTCGCAGCATATGTATAACACTCAACCCCAATAAAACACCCTCAAAATTTCCACATTCGATATGCATTAAAACAGCGTTCTTTAAAAGTCAATATTTCTAATACAATTAGTTTGTATTTAATTTTTTACAACATTTTCATAACAAAATTGGTCATATTTTAGAAAACTATATTATACTGACTGATTTCTCACACTGTACTGCTTTCACTATCACTTTCGTCCGCTTCTTCGAACTCCGCTACTTCATCGTCGCTTTTCGCTTTAATTAAAAACATATCATCATCATCCGCATTCTCGTAACCGTCTACGTTAACACCATTTGATTTCTTTTGTGTCAAATAAACGCCTTGCTTTCTGCGCTCCTTGGCAGCATTCAGTAGAACACGCATAGTGTATTTATTGAAATCGCAACTGAAATAGTCAATATTTATATAAATGTCTGATAATGAAAGTGAAACATTCAAAAATCTCAACTTACATGCGATTTAGTGACTCATATTTCTGTGATAAGCTCTCCTGTAGCGAAAGTAGTGCATGATGCTGCAACAAGTCGCTTTTATTGCCGTGCGTAGCCAATAGGCCGGTACACCATTCCAAGTAAAATTCTAAATGTGTGCTAGCCTGTAAGCCACGCGCTAATATTTGCAGCAAGGCAGGTGCGAATGTCTCCGGCAACGTTGAACAAATCAGTTTTACTGCAAATTAATAGAAATAAAATTATTCTAAAATACAATATGAAATGCAAAGTGTTTCAACTTACTATCGTTACGCGGTATTTTCTCTAAAACCATGTAAATGAGGTGTGGTTCATTAAGTTTCAGTGACATTAAAAGCGCTTGCGAATAGTCTTGTTTGTCGACCGACTCATGTATGGCTTTTGGTGTCACCTCCAGCGATAGGTGGAATGGATCGAAGACAACACCTGTAGAACAAAATAACATCATTAATGGCAGCCCAAAATGTGTTAAATTTCAATTTAACATACCTTTATCCAACGAGTATAAACACAATCCCTCTGTGGTAGCCACTGCATACGCTTGACCGGTTGGCATGAAGCGCACAGCGAATACTTTGATTTTCGGCTTGAAGTTTCTGCTCGCCATATCACCTTTCTGTACGCCCGGCATACCAATTGCCACATTGCCGCCCTCCAACTCCTCGCGTGTCTCAACAAGCGCCATATTACCGAACTCTGTCAGATTGCGACGATTTATATACTCCTGCAATTGGTTTGGAAATTTCAGTAAAATATTAATATAATTTACGAATTAGACACGCACATTCAAACCATCTAAACTATGATTTTGTGTAATTTCGAATTTCTTTAGTAACACCGCTTCACGTGCATGATAGATACATATGTATTGGGAATTGCCACCGGCTAAAATGCATTCGCCATCAACAGAATACTCAATGGAAGTAAAGTACCTTAAGTATAAGTTAAATATGTGGTTATTGCTGTGTTATAGTGAAAATGAGCGGACATACTTGCCCTCCAGATTCTTCTTGCCCGTTATGATATCAGCTTCATAACGACCGCCAGCTAAGTCGTTGCGTCCCTCTATCGAACTTATTTGTGTCGCGGTTTTCACATCGAAAATTGTTATATGCCCATTCAGAGTGGCGACCGCAACCTACATATAAATAAAAAAAATACCTAATTTATTAAAAAAATTATTTTAAAAATTACTATAACAAAAATTTATAAAAAAAATTATAAAAAAATTATAAAATATTATAAAAAAAAACAATTAAAAAAACATTTTATAAAAATATTATTTAAAAAAATATTTTAAGAAATATTATTTATAAAAATATTATTTAAAAAAATATTTTAAAATATTATTTATAAAAATATTATTTTAGAAAATTATATTTTAAAAAAAATATTTTAAAATATTATGATTAAAAATATAATTCCTTCATTCAGAAAAATTTTAAATATTTGTTTAAACATGTTTAAATATAATATATTAATTCTAATTATTTAAAATGAATTATTTCTTAAAAATTACAATTATTTTTCAGAAAACTTAATCAAATATTTCAGTTTAAACTAAATTTTTTGCACTCACATTCTCCCCACTCGGACTGAATGTCACACATGTCGCATCGGCGAGCACATCAATCGTCTCATGCTCACTATTGCTCTCCAAACAATTCCAAACTTTTATGGTTTTATCCCATGAACCCGATACCAGAGTTGTCATGGTGGCTACCGGTGAGAATGACACCGAGCAAACCGGTCCTTCATGGCCACTTATCACTTCCAGCAATTTACCCAATTTCACCGACCACAAATACATTTCGAAAACATCCTGACAACCGGCCACCACAAATTCACTGGAGTGATCAATGGCCACGCAGGAGAACTGTACGCGTTCGGGCGCGCTGAAGGTACGGAAATTACGGTATCTGCAATTAAAAATATGTGAAAAATATTTAAATATTTATGCAGTGATTCCAGTTTATCTCATTACCTATTGACATCGAACGCACGCACTGTGCCGTCCAGCGAGGCGCTAACCAAGAAATTTTTACTGCGACTGAATTGTACGCCAGTAATGCCGCTACTGTGCTCACTGAATGTGACAAAGCAGAAACCACTTTGTGTATTCCACAGTTTAACTTTGGAATCTTCACCGCCGGTGGCAATATATTGGCCGTCGGCTGAATAGCTTATACAGGTCATTTCACTGCTGTGTCCCTGCTGCTTCATAATGTATTGCTCACCTGCAAAGTAAAAAAGTTATTTATACAAAAAAAATTACAATGGTGTGCGCTCACTTTGCCACTCCCACACAAGCAACTGGCCGAGTTCGCGAGAGGCCAACGCCACCCAATCACCGGTGCCGTTAAAAAGCGCCACCGATATGGCGTAATCCGAAATGCTTAGCGAGTGTATCATATTTACATCGGGCAGCTCGTATAAATAGAATGTGCCGATATTAAAAGCGACCACCAATATCTTGTTACGATTATTATAATTGGCGGCAGTGACATAAGCATGATAATCGGTTTTACGCGGTTCATCGGCCAAATAGTGTCGGCCTAATTTTTTGTACACAAAAGGATGTCCTTTACTAACATTTTCATCTTTCACCTCATTTTCATCTACCGTTTCAGTAATGGGGGTGTTATCATCTTTCTCTTTTTCCTTATCATCCACATCATCCTCAGACTCTTCTTCTTCCGCTTTGGCGACTTTCTTCTTTTTTACTGTATATTTTGATTTTTCACGCTGCTCTGGTGTAACTTCCTCAATATCGGAGGGATTACAACTGCATTCCCATAAACAAAGCTGCCCATTACGACCAAGCGTATTCACATGCATGCTATTGCGCTCAAAGAAACTAGCAATAATACCATCAGAGTGTCCAGCCAATATGTATGTGCGGAAATTTGTCAACAAACGCATGCCAACAATTTTGGTTGTGCCATCACGACAGCCAACGGCGAGAAAACGTGAGTCGCTTGACCAATCCAGCCAAGTGACATCATCGAAGCCACCTAAAAAGCGTCGTTTCAGCAGAAATGGACTGTATTCACCAGTTAATTCACCGGGTGCTGAAAACACTAACACAATATTATCCATGGCTACAGCAAAATATGCGCCATCCGGACTGAAAACTACACATTGTGGTTTGTTTTGCAATTTATGTCGATGTATAATCGTACATGAGATCAAGCTAATTAGTTGTGCTTCACCCAATTCGTTCACAGCGATTAGCAGACTGCCATCGGGTGACAAGGCAATGCAAACGTAATTGTAGCGCGACTCCAACGATAGCGTGCGCGATTTGTGACTAAAAAATAATGTTTTTTTTTTAATATTTAGTTTAAATTAGTTAAGTACACTTACTTGCGTAAATCATAGATTGATAGCCGATTACCAACCGGACTGATTATGCTATTGCCATCTGGTGTAAACTGCAGATTTCCATTACGATAAATTGCGCCAAGCAAATTGGAGAACTGTGCAATGCAGATGCCATGAATATAAAATATTAGAATCAAATAATATCAGAATTACCTTATATGAGAACTTCATGCCAAATTTTTTATATGTTTTTAGTAAAATATAAATAATAACACACGCGTGTAACAACCGCAACCTGCATTGACCAAACGTAAACAAATCACACGTGTTTGTCATAACGGCGTTGCTACGTATTTGGAACGCGTTGGGAAAGAAACAGTGGGCAAAATTATTACTTGTTTTTGGTGATATTTTTGAAAGTTTAGCAACACTTATAATGGACGATATTTTTGAATATTTAAAATTTTTGCTTTAAAAATTAAGTGGTATGTTTACTACTCTGTTAATATCAATCGTTTTGAAGAGCATAATGGCTTATTGGACACTTTCCGAGAGACATTCAGGCGGCAAGGTTAAAAATCTTGTCGGACGCTAGTTGTCAAAGTTGTATGAAGGAGTGTGAGGAGAATGGGTCCAATCACTTTCTTCTCCAATGTTCAGACCTGCTAACTGTATAAAATTGGGTCACAGTTATGAAGGCACTGTATAACAACAACAGCGCAGAAAACAACAAAAATATGTTGTATTTTCGCGCGGTTTTTCAATTTGCACCAAAAACTTCGATTTTATTTCCATTTCGATTTTGAAATGTTGTTGTTTTTCAACAAGATTTGTTCACCTTAATTACTGGAAATTGTATAGTTTATGCTTGCTTTGCTGGCATGGCGCCCAACGTTGAAGTTTTTGTGGCCACCATTGCTGCTGTTGTTGCCACTGGCGGCCTCAAGCAAATTTACGCTGAATTTCTTTCTATTGGTTTCATGTTGTTGTTTTTTTAGTGGCACAAACATGAATTGCTGGCAATAAGGAGCATATCGAGTGGCTCTGAATCGCCGTTTTGGGGTCTAAAGTAGCTGAGCAAGGACGCACACAGCGCAAGAAACATATGTATATATAACACATCTATATACAAACATATGTATGTACATATATGTATATATACATGAGTCGCTTTAATTGCAGCAGGATTTATGTGAAGGCATTGGCTTCACCAAAAGCTCACAATATCCCGCTCTACTTAAGGCAAATGCAGTTCGGTTGGTCATAAACCTTATGCCGCTTGGTTCATAGACACTTTGCGCTGGATAAGCGCTTTGTAATTGCTGCATGCCACATGTGGCACCTTGATATGCCGTTTTATAGTAAACCTAAAAGCCGTGTGACAACAGTTGTTGAGCGTCAAATGAATTGCTTAATTACTTCGAATTTGGATTGTTTACACCTGAGTCAGTGTCACTGGCTGGGCAGTGGCATAGCTGTGACGTTAGCTAGCGTTTGGTGGTTGGAGTGACACATATTTAACGGAGTTTAGATATATTTATACACTTAAAAAAATGTTTACTCTTAAAATTTCACTGTGGTAAGAGGTAATATATGTAGTTTCTGGTAAATGAAGAACTGCAGTCGAGGTCCAATTATCGGGTTTTAACCAAGCTGGTGATAAATGAAGTCAAATCCAAACGTATTTGGTACGAAAATTTAATATAAACTGTTATTTAAGACTACATACACATACATTGCATACAAATATTAAATAATCGATTAATAATTGAATGAATAAAATAAAATTATCGATAAAACTATACAATTTTTTTGCAGAGAAACTTGAAACTTTTAAATTTTTAATCGCTATTTTAAAAAATATGAAACCTTTCGATGGAAATGAAAATATCGATTATGAGTTATCGAATATTATCGAGAAAATGTTATTAAATTTACGCTGTATCTGACTCTAATTTTTAAATTTTTGACCACCAATTTCAAAAATATGAAAGATTTCGATGGAAATGAAAATATCGCTTATGAATTATCGAATATTATCGATAAAATGCTATTAAATTTGCGGAATTAATTTGAAAAACCTAAAATCTTATCAGTATAAATAGAAATATCGATTATGAGTTATCCCATATTATCTACAAACTACTATCAACTTGTATATGAAGTATGAATATAATTAATTGCCGATAAAATGTAATCGATATCTTAACATTTCACTTATCGCTAAATATGAAAAAAAACTAAATTACAATGTAGCCCTGAAGGAATTTTTATTTAAAAAAAATATCGATAAATGATCGATATGTTAAAAAAAATATTTTTTATCTTATGAATGTGAACAATGAAGTAAATATAATGCAAAAATCAATTAAAGGCCTGATGAACAAATTTTCATATATCGATAAATAACACAAAAAAATAATCGAAAAAATTTTATTGAACTTTTGAAAACTAACGATATTTTTATATTATTAAAAGTACAAAAACTAAAAATTGCAAAGAAAAAATTTTATAGATCAATACCGGCTGATTATCTGACATCTGTTATTACAAAATTTGCAAAAAATATCGATAATACTATATGTATATCGTATATTTATAAAATTATCGAAGATTTATGTTCTAGATTCTACATTCTGATACAACAAAAACAAAAGACGTTTATATAATTTTTATATACCATGATATCGATATTTTTTACCATAAGTATATAAAATTATCGATATTTTTTACCGTAAGTATAAAAGCTATAAAATTTCCAAGAAAAAAATGAAATACGATCGTATTTTGCTGATTGCTAACTTCTAAAATTGCAAAAATAATAAAAATTATGTATCGATAAAGTTAAATATAAAATTATCGATATTTTTTTACCGAACGTATAAAAAAATACAAAATTACCAAGAATAAATTAAATATGATCATTGTTGAAAGCTAATTTCCATAATTACAAAAGTAATAGAAACTATATGTGACCTGGTCTACGAAAAGGGGGCTAACGTGCGAAAACTAGTTTTCTGGGAAAAGCTGTTAAAAATAATCGTCAGCTTCTCGTTATCTCATTAATTGTTCTCCTTTTTTTGATACCTAAGCCCCCTTTTCGTAAACCAGGTCACATATGTATATCGATATACATATGTATTTATTTTAAAAATTATCGATAATTATTTTTAACGATAGATCAAAAACAATGCAAATCCTTACAATCTCAAGGCCGACTGTAACTATATTTAATTTTTTTTTTAATTCCAATAATATATGCATTTTAAAAAGAATTATGTATCGATAAAGTTAAATATAAAATTATCGATATTTTTTTTTCGAATGAATACAAAAAATACAAAATTACCAAGAATAATTTCAAAATTGATAGAAATTATAATATAAATTATTTATCGATATAATTATTTTTAAAATTATCGATATTTTTTTATCGATAGTTCAAAAATAATGCAAACCATTACACTTTCAAGGCCGGCTGTACCTATATTTAATTTTTTTTAATTTCAATAATGTATACATATGTATGCATGTACATATGTATTAAAAGAAATCGATTATTTATTATAGAAATTTTGTAAAGGGGAATATAAAATAAAAACAAATCAAATTATTTCATAATATTTTCAACAATTTCTTATTAAATAAAGTCTCAGAGAAAGCCAATTGCCTTAAATATCATTCACACACACAAATACTCATACTTACACACTCACACATACAGAATTCTACATGAAAGCAATCCGAAAGCAATATGCGATCGCACGGCAACCACTTAGGGGGGCCATTAAATTTTAATGATACAACGGGTCACCGCAACAAGCAGACATAAATGCAACAACAACAACAACAACAACAAAACTAGTTCGTATAAAAGTTAAGCAAAATGGGAAGCAGCTGCATAACTGTTTTAAGCTTTTGCATTCAGCTGCCAATGATGGCTATTCGATAGTAACGGGATTATAGGCATACTCGTGCACATTATTACACATACATACATATATACTTATATAAACATACATATGAATATGTTCATGTGTGTATAATTTCATATGTTTATAAGGGAAAATGTTTTGCTTTTAAGCTCGCAAGCTAAAGGATGATTTGAACTGGAGACGAGGCGTTAGGAGTAGAGAAGAGGTGTGGCATGGTGGCTGTGTGTAGAGTAGTTACCGCTATTGCCTATTGATTATATTCAACGAACAGCTGTTAGAAATGTTGTTAGACAATACGTCGGTTGGAAGCTTCCAGAAAGCTCCCTGGCAGCCGCAGCTACGATTACAGATGCAAATAGTTTAGCAAAGACCACAAGAAGTATATAAGTATGTATGTATGTATGTATGTATATTCATACTTCCATAAAAACGTAAGAAATAGAAACAAGTAGATTGAGCAATCTAAGGAAGGTAATGAAATGATCGGAAACAAGCAGCGACAAGGGGCACAGCTGTCACAGTTGCATATCGCAGTAAGCGATTGCAAATTGCTCTACTTAAATGCAACCTGAGGTTAGAAAATTGCTTGCTTCTGCTTTAGTAGAGCGTTCCTCATATGTCCGTTGTCTGGTTCATACCCTGTAGGAAATATGTTTGATTGGTGGTGGGGTGTTCTAGGTTATTTTTATAGTTTTAGTCTCACTGATACCTCGGCATATGTATTGCACTTCTTTCACAGTCCTGTAGTAGTTTTGAGGAATGGCGCTGAGTTTCTGTTACCACGACAGTTGGATCTAATTAATCGGAATGAATCCGATTTTTTATTTCGGTCTTTTTTATTTTTGGCTTTTTTTATCGGGTATTCATGAATGGCTTTCATTCAGAAAGATCCAAACTCCAATTACAGTAAAATTAGCAGTTTAAGGACCGAGATTTACAACAGGTCTTTCTCTATTTATTGGTATAGACACTGCGTACTCGGTTATAGGTTATAGCCGAGTTTACAACTGCACGCCAGTCGTTATTCCTTTTCTCTGTTTGGCTCCAATTGGAATTCCAAATGTAGCCAGGCCTTTCTCCGCCCGGTCTTTCCAATGGAGTGGAAGTCTTCATCTTTCTCTGCTTCTGTCAGCGGGTATTGCTTCGAATACTCTTAAAGCTGGAGTGTTTTCATCATTCATATTTCAATGTCGTCGTATATCTCGTATAACCCATCGTTCCATCGACTGCGGTATACGCCGTTCCCAATACACAAAGCATCAGTACTTTTCTCTTGGAAACTCGTAATGCCGACTCATCAGATGTTGTCATCGTCCATGCCTCTGCACCATAAAGCAGGACGGGGATGATGAGTGACTTGTAGATTTTGGTCTTCATTCACCGAGAGGAGACTTTATATCTCAAATGCCTACTCAGTCCGAAGTAGCACCTGTTGGCAAGAGTTATTCTGCGTTGGATTTCGTGGCTGACTTTGTTGGTTCCAAGATATGCGAAATTATCTCGGACTTCGAAGTTATGACTGTCAACAGTGACGTGGGAGCCAAGTCTCGAGAGCGACGACTGTTTATTTGATGACAGGAGATTTTTCGTTTTGTCTTCGTTCACTACCAGATCAATTTGCTTTGCTTCCTTATCCAGTCCAGCCTCCAGTCTGGAGAGAGCAGAACTAAAGGCGCGGTTGTTGAGGCCAATGATATCAATATCATTGACATAAGCCAGCATCTGTACACTCTTGTAGAAGATTGTACCTTCTCTATTCAGATCTGCAGCTCGTATTATATTCTCCAGCAATAGATTGAAGAAGTCGAATGATAAGGATTGGCATCGAACGACTCGGAGAGGTCCTTTCCGATCCTAACGGAGTTTTTAGTATTGCTCAACGTTAGCTTCTACAGCCGCATTAGCTTTGCGGGGATACCAAGTTCAGATATAGTGGCACAGAGGCAGTGCCTTTTCGTGCTGTCGAAGGCGGCTTCAAAATCGAAGAAGAGGTGGTGCGTAACGATCTTCCTTTCACGGGTCTTTTCTAGGAGTTTGCGCGTGGCTTTCAAACAACTTTCCTGACTTGCATGAGCTTCTACACATGGCGCCATCCTCAACAACAGGTCAAATATTATCAATCCACCGGAATCGGTGTGTAATCAATATTTTGGGTGTGAGGACTTATTCTCAGAGCTACTTTCTTCTAAAAATTCAAAGTTTTAAGGTTATAAAAAAGGCCCTTTGAAGGGCCAGCGGAGGTTTGGAATGCAGAATGGTGATTTTTCTACCCCACCGACGTATCATAAGTCGGTTACGTCCTTTGCCATTAGGTGAAACCAAAATCTTAAAAGTCTTATATGCACCGATACGCAAACAATTAAGAAATGGTTTTTGACTTCCTAGAGGCTACTTATAGCTGTTTTTATTGTATGTCGTAGTATGCCGCCCACTATTTGTGCTTTGTCGCCTACTTACTACAACTTCAGCTGATGCTTGCAGCTTCTTCGGCAGATCAACATGCTTTCTTTGCATCTTTTGTCTTTATTTTGCCTTTATTTTACCATTCTTGTGGCTTTCCCGTTATTTTTTATTTATTTTTTTCTTTTTTTTCCTGTAATTTGCATATTGCCATTATATGCCTCAGCAACCCTATCAATTTGCCTTAACAAAGGCAACAACAAAAGACATTATTTTCCAGATACCTTTACTGCTGTCGTCAGCTCTGATAAAATTGTTTGGCGGAAGTCTCGCAGATATTTCGTTACAAGAAAATTATGGCAATTTCTTCGATCAGCCTGTAGACTGCGTTGTTGGCAGAGCCACTAGCTGTGGTTAACCACCTATTATGAAATTATAGAGCTTCACAAACTGGTGGCGGCACTACTTGTAGGCTTGTGGAGCGGCATGAATTGCAAGCCAAATGATGTTGGTAAAGGAATTTAAATTGCCAAAGAGACGGCGTTTAAAAACGTATGTAGGTAAGCTTTGCCGAAGCGCAATATTCAAGCTATTCAGTTTTCTCAGCGTTGTCACTATGCAGTATTTATAAGCATTCTTATTCTAGTTGCTTAAATGTGCTTAGATCGATAGAGTTCTTGCCACAGCTTGGACGACAACTCTCGTTTGTTCATTCAAGGCTTCATAATAGGTTGTCAAAAAAGTCTTGCAGTATTTTCGCTAGTTGGCGCTGAAAGCGCGTAGTTCTAGTTTTATTCGTCGCATCGGGTCATGCTATACCTTTTTGGAAAGCTCATTTCACGCGCTAACACGTGTTTGATTGATTGTTGTTTCTTTTAAGTCGTGCGTGAGTTATAGCGTCGCAAACATGGAGCAAAATAAAGAGAAAATACGGCATATTTTACAGTACTACTACGATAAAGGCAAAAATGCATCACAAGCCGCCAATAAAATTTGTGCAGTTTATGGACCCGATACAGTTTCCATTTCCACCACACAACGATGGTTTCAACGTTTTCGTTCTGGTGTAGAGGTGGTCGAAGACGCGCCACGCTCCGGAAGGCCTGTCATCGAAAATTGCGATAAAATCGCTGAATTGGTCGAAAGAGACCGGCATAGTAGCAGCCGTAGCATCGGTCAAGAGCTGGGCATGAGTCATCAAAAATGCATTTCAATTTCAATAAAAAAAAAATCAATAAAAATACCGCAAGACTTTTTTGACAACCCATTATTTGGTAATCTGACTATTAAGACGTCTTCGACATGGCTCTCGACTTCACGCATTTGGGTTGACCTCATTATGGTCGGTTCTGTAGGCAACAGATAGCTCCCAGGTAACACGAAATAGAGTCATATGTCTTTTTGATCGGTAGAAATTATTCAAAAAGGGTCGAGAACTCGTTGACGACGTGCTTTTGGAAAGTTACGTATTCAATAATAATAGTATAATCACACACACACTCATACAAAGGCACGTCTACACACACACGCACACACAGACGCCAAGATAACGCATTGTTATTAATTTGTTTGTGACATGACATTAGTTTAATTGAAACGTCATCAAACTACTGGCGCGGGCAATTTGGGGTTTTGCCATGCCCTAGCGCCTGTAGTTATGCTATAAATCAATGATATATTAATTCCATTCGCCAGCGCATACAAAGCGCGTCCATCAAAGAATGCCAGCACACACGTGCGAATTCGTATGTTAGTTAATATGTGCATATGTGTGTGTGTGTGCGTGGTTAGGAGACACATACATCCACACCGACGGCTGATAAAGCTAATAAACACGTAATTAAAATGTCATTTCCATTATGCGATAAGCACTCGCCACCGTCACACACACACGCGCACCCATACACATGCAGTTACAGTTAGTTGGCCACAAGGCAGACAAAATCGTTGCGGCTGCGGTCGGTCAAAAGAGCAGTTGTCGTAGCGGTGAGGGAGGCGGACTCTACTTGATATCACATTCATGACTTATTTTATTATTATTACTTGCCTCTAACGGTGTTTCACTGACCGTTAAGTGGTCGTCTGAGGAAATGTGTAATTTATTAGAATTTATTGCCGTCACAGCAGTGAGCGAGCAGGAAATTGATAATCACTTTCCATTTGAATGTGTCCACGTGTATCTCGGAAACTTTTTCTCACAAGTTTTCGAACTCGTATAGGAATCTGAAAGCTGAGAAGATAAAAATATTACCATAACCCAATCACTTATATATTCGTATGGATTTTATAATGGTAGTCGAAAAAATCTTTTCGTATTTCTAATCAAACTTCAAGTTATTTTTTTTAATTTATAATAATAAATAAATAAAGAAATATGTACCATTTTGGTCGACCACTTTTTGCTATTTTTCCCCTAGAGACATTATTCCCTCAAAGCAAAACTTTTCTGGTTCTACGGCGAAAAACTGACACAAGTAATTTTCACAGGCTGCTCTTGAAGCCAACTTTACGCCATTAAAGGAGTTCCGCATTTACCGAAACAAATGGTAGTTCGGTGGTGCAAGGTCAGGGCTATATGGTAGATGCATCAAAATTTCCCAGCCAAGCTCTCCCAGTTTTTGACTAGTCATCTAATATGTGTGTGGTCTAGCGTTGTCCTGATGGAAGACGAAGCCTTTTCTGTTGATCAGTTCTGGCCGTTTTTTTCGATTGCTTGCTTAAATCTCATCAGTTGTTGACAGTAAAATATAGAATCAAATGTTTGACCAGGCTGGAGTAGTTCATAGCGGATGATTCCCTTCCAATCCCAACAAATACTCAGCATAACCTTTCGAGGCGTCAATCTTGGCTTTGCGACCATTTGCTGAGCTTCACCTTGCTTGAACCATAATCTTTTTCGCATATTGCTGTCGTATTTGATCCACTTTTCGTCTCCTGTTACCATTCGCTTCAGAAATGGTTTGATTACATTTCGTTTCAGCAAAGAATCGCAGATGTTTATTCGGTCTATTAAATTTTCCACAGACAATTCATGTGGTACCCAAATATCGAGCTTCTTTTTGTCGCCAGCCTTTTTTAAATGGTTCAAAATTCGATTCGATAATGAGTGTTAAGTTCCTTAGTAATGTCATGGCTACTTATGTGACGGTCGTTGTCAATCTTTTCCATAATTTCATCGACTTTTTCAACGATAAGTTCACCAGAGCGAGGTGCATCTTCCACATCGAATTTTCCAGAACGGAAGCGACCGAACCTTTGTTGTGCTTCACGAACTGATAGAGCATCATCTCCGTAAACTTAATTAAACTAATGTAACATAAACCTAATGAGAATTACAATGCGCAGTTAAGTGCGAAGAAGTGTGTCTAAACGTATTTCCCTTTTTTGAATCTGGAAAAAAAATCTTATGTAACATCGATTTTCTTTAAAAAAATTTAAAATAGTGCCTTTTTATTATGCATTTGAAACCCATACTCTCAATAACCTCAGTGATAATACCTAAAATAGAGAAAAAACTTTCATAATTTTATACCGAACGGGTGATCCAGTAGAGGTACTTTTTTCAATAGCCTTGTTTTGCCAGATCACGCGTGATCGCGTGTTTCGCTGAACCAATGATCAACATAATCGGCCTATTAAGCGTATTATTTGCAAAACCATCATCTATCTTGAAACCCAGCAATCGTTATTAGATAATATTCGCACGCAGCGAAGAAAATATAGCAGTCATAGCTAGGAGAGTCGATTCGACGCCGTTCGCAGAAACTCGTATTAACGTATGGAACGACTTGGCGTATTTGACGTCGATATCTTAAATCGAAAAAATCGACCTTCCCAAGCGACATCGCTTTGCTCTATGGGCCCTCGAAAAGTTCCAAGAAGTTTTGATGTGTCGAGCCATAACCCATCATGTGATCCAAAATAATGACCCCTGAATTCGAGGAAACATTTTTCAAAACTTTTTCATATGTTCGGTCTTTAATATCAGTGATTCTTATGTGATCAATGAGTTAGATATTCTAAAGACTCTCAGTAATAATCGAAATGAAGAAACATCTCTTAGAACCAGTTATTTGGTATCTACTCAAAGATAACTGATATTCTGAAGACCCTCAATAATGACTCACTGAATTCGAGTATACACCTTGTAGAACCTCTTGACATTACTCAGTGATTAATAATGACCATACTTATAATGGGTTGGCAAAAAAGTCTTTCGGTACTTTTATTGAATTTTTTTTATTGAAATTGAAATGAATTTTTGATGACTCATGCCCAGCTCTTGACTGATGCTACGGCTGCTACTATGCCAGTCTCTTTCGACCAATTCAGGGATTTTATCGCAATTTTCGACGACAGGCCTTCCGGAGCGTGGCGCATCTTCGACCACCTCTACACCAGAACGAAAACGTTGAAACCATCGTTGTGCGATGGAAATGGAAACTGTATCGGGTCCATAAACTGCACAAATTTTATTGGCGGCTTGTGATGCATTTTTGCCTTTATCGTAGTAGTGCTGTAAAATATGCCGTATTTTTTCTTTATTTTGATCCATGTTTGAGACGCTGTAACTCACGAACGACTTAAAAGAAACGACAATCAATCAAACACGTGTTAGCGCGTGAAATGAGCTTTCCAAAAAGGTATAGCATGACCCTATGCGACGAAAACTAGAACTACTAGAAAACTAGAACTACGCGCTTTCAGCGCCAACTAGCGAAAATACCGCAAGACTTTTTTGACAACCATTACTATGCAAAAACTTGATATTTTCAAGTCTCTTAGTAATGACGCTTTAACTTCGAGTAAACATCTCCTAGAACCACCTGCTATTGTTCTGTCGGTAATATCAGTGATTTTGATATTATCAATGAAATTGATATTCTCAAGAACTTGATCGACTTTAGTGATGATCCCGACTTCGATAAAAGCTATTGATGTCATCCAAAATTGTTGTAATTTAGAGAATAATATGTTTAATAAATGATTGCGTTCCGCGGAAAGCTTGTTCAGAAGCTACTTTTCGGGCGAGTTGGGTGATCTATGTTCAAGGTTATCTCGCTGCATCTATACAATTTTGTTGAATTCTGACTTATTTCGGTTTATATACCCATCTACTTCAACAAATGGTCGTCATCAAAAGGGGGGTCTCTCATCCGAGGCTGTGTTTTCCTTTTCATTGGGGGTGTTTTTTTTTACGTGGCGGGTCCCAAATCCAGCGCACAACCCTATGCAGGGGATGTTTCGCCTTCTCACATTAGCTCGCCTTCGAACGGATGTTCTTAGGCTACCCAGAGGATACTTGGTCAAAGACCGGAAGTAGTGAGCTGCTTGAGCCATGTGAAGAGAATCGTTTCTGGCCACTCCCAACTGAATGGCGATCAGAGAACTTTCCTCACTTGCGTGAACTTCTACACATGACTCCATCACTCCACTTCAACAAATGAGGCGTATGACAGATGTTGAGACAACGAAATTTTTAGGTAACCCTCTTCAGTAAAAGTAAAAAGAATAAAATTTTGAATAGAAGCTTTAACTAGATGGGTTTAGAAAAGTTTTATATCTTTTGAGCTTTCTCAGAGTTCTAGTGTTTAATGCGATGTTTTTTTGAGATTTTTAAAATCATATTTCTAAGAATTACCCTTTCCCGGAATTATTTTTAATAAATATGAAAATGTTTCATACCCTTGCATAAAATTTTAAAATATATAAAATAATTTCGAAACTCAAAAACCGAATTTAATACAGCCCCTCGCATTTAACCATATCTCTTCAGGCTACTTAGACTCTAGCACCACGAGTGCCGTCTCTGCACCAATGCCGTATAATATCATCTTATCAAAACTTAATATTACTTAAATTTAACTGAACTTAAGCGTAAATATACCTGAATTTAGCTCAAATGTACGGCTATGTAGTTGGAAATTAATAATAAACGCATACATAACCATAAATATAAATTTATGCTCACTACAAACTGACCGTAAAGAGTTCTGTTTTGTTTCCAAAATTTTGCAGTCAAACGCTTCCAGTTTCGCCGACACGCCCATAAAATTAGAAATATGCCAATGTGATTTTGCATTTTGCCAGTTATTAAATTGTGAAAGTTTAAAGCCATACTCAGTGGCACACGCTTGCGGTGTAGATACAGGGTCTCGAATGCAGTTCATGGTTAATATATTTCTATATATGCACACTAACTCGTATATGGACAAAAATGATATATGTACATATATGAACCAATTGGAGCTTCCCTGCAGAGATTTTACTTGTATAAAAGCATTACTATGACTTTTAAATAAAAATTGCCTTTACAGTTCACTTTTTATTTGTGAAAGCTCCTAAGCTGCCGACTCTCATGAGTATAATTTCATTTATGCTAGAGATGGAAGAACGAGTGTGATATGTACTACTTAAATGGATAAGGGCGTTATTGAAAATAAATAACTCCAGGCTGAGCAAAACGACCGAAGTGAGTGTGAAGTTTAGAGCGAGTTATTCAGATGCCTAACCTAGTATATATATATGTATAACCTTATGCTGTTTTCTGCTGAACGGAGGGATTTTGAATCAAGTCAGTAAGGTTTGGCTGACACCAAATTCCTTCAAGTGGCAAAACTCTCTTTTTGTCCTCGGTGCGTTGTAAAGAAACTATGTATAAAATGGAAGCTTTGAATAAAGTGATACAATGATTGCAGCGACTCGAACTTTCCGATACTATTTGTGTAGTACAATTTGTCATTTGCTTTAAAATAGGCCTTACTTTCGGCGATCACCTCTTCATTTGGCAAAAGTTTCTTTCAAGCGAGCATTCATTTGAGATATGCCAAAAAAGAAAATAGTCGCTGGGGCCAGATCTGTAAAATACGGTAGATTGTTTTTGTAGCTGTCGTTTGTAGCTGTGTCTCTTGATTCGCTGAACTATGGCACTGTCGTCGTATATCTCGTACAGCTCATCGTTCCATCGACTGCGGTATTCGCTGTTGCCAATGCGCAAAAGACCATAAATCTTCCGCAAAACCTTACTCTCGAACACTTCTAAAGCCAATTCATCATATCATTATCTATGCCTCAGTTCAATATAGCAGAACGGGAATGATGAGGGACTTGTAGAGTGGTCTTTGTTCGTCGAGATAGGACTTTACTTCTCAATTGCCTACTCCGTCCAAAGTAGCAAATGTTGGCAAGAGTGATTCTGCGTTGGATTTCAAGGCTGGCATTGTTGTTGGCGTTGATGCTTGTTCCAAGATAGACGAAATTATTTACGACTTCAAAGTTACGACTGTCAACAGCGACGGGCGAGGCAAGTCGCGAATGCAATGACTGTTTGTTTGATTACAAGAGATATTTCATTTTATCCTCGTTCACGCTTCGTTTCCTTATCCAGTCCGGAGAAATGAGAACTAAGGGCGCGGTTGTTGGGGCTAATATTATCAATATCCACTGCTACACACTTATAGAAGATTGTAACTTCTCTATTTAGCTCTGCAGCACGGATTATGTTCTCCAGCAATAGGTTGAAAAAGCCACACGGTAGGGAGTCCCTTTGTCTGAAACCTTGGTTGGTATCGAACGGCTCGAAGAGGTTCTTCCTGTTGCTGATGAAGCTTTTGGTGTTGCTCAACGTTAGTTTACACAGCCGTATTAGTTTTGCGGGGATACCAAGTTTAGACATAGTGGCATAGAGTTCCTTTTCGTGCTGTCGAAGGCGATTTTAAAATCGATGAAGAGGTGGTGTGTGTTGATCTTCCTTTTATGGGGCTTTTCCAGGATTCGACGCATTGTGAAAATTGGGCTATGGTGGATTTTACAGGTCTAAAGCCACACTGATAAGGTCTAATCAGTCTTTTGTATAATATTTCCGAATATATACAAAATAGCTTCGATTCATACAGGGTGCCTTCCACTTGTACACATATATGTAGATACACATATGAAAAATGTGTGAGGATTTCCAACTTGTTGCCGCTTTTTTGGTCATACGTTGATGTTTTGAGGGCGAGTTTGGTTAGTTATTTTGGCTTTAATAGTTTTATTTGCGTGGCATTTTGCGCTGCCAGTGTGTGGAATGTTACAAATTTACGTAGTAAATACGTAAACATGTGTTGGTAAGCTTTTTAATATGCATTTATTTACTTTATAAAATAATTTCAAATGTTCATTGTTGTTTTTAGTTTTGGTTTTGGTTTTTTCCACTTTCGCGTTTACTGGTAAATTAATAACAAATAATGCCGGCGACTAATTTAAATTACCGTAAAACGACATGGTTTTTATGCGTGATTTTCGTGACTTTTGACGCCACGCTGGCATATGTGGCGCATGTGGCAAGTGTGGTTGGTGCTTGCAACAGCTGGCGAAATATTTACATAAATGCTGACGAGCTGTTGTTGTTCGTGGATAGAACGGTGTGTGTTTTAGGGATTTATTTCGCAGAATTTTGTTTACTTTGGAATTTTTTCGTGATTATTTCTAACAAAAGTAGATTTTTTTCTTGTAATTTCATTTTTAAATTATTTTTAGTGGAATTTAGTACCATTATATAAATATTTTTCTACCAAAATTCCAGTAATTAATTATTATTCTGCTGAATATAATAACAGATTAGCGCCCAAGCTCAAAACTAGATTAAAACGTCAAAGATTTTTGTGAAGAGTTAAAAATTTTGACAAATTTTTCATTAACCAAAAATTATTGGGAATATGTGAGTGGTTTGGAATTTCTCGTATCAGTAAATTTCGTTCCAAACCCAGCGCACAACCCTGGAAAGGGATGTTTTGCTTTCACACTTTAGCTCAACTTCAAACGAACGTTTTTGTTTGCTTACACAGAGGACACTTGGTATAAAGCCGGAAGTCGTGAGCTGCTTGAGCTATACTATATGTAAAAGAACCTTCCGGGCCACTCTCAAGTGACTGGCGTTTAGAGAACTTTCCTCACTTGCGTGAACTTCTGGCTACAACTTTGAAAACTGACGTTGAGCAATAACAAAAGCTCCATCAGGATCGATAAGGGCCTCTCTGAGCCGTTCGAGGTTTCAGACAAGAGGACTCACTATCGTGCGACTTCATCACTGGCTTCATGCTTTCTCCAGACTAGATAAGGAAGCTAATCAAATGGGTAGGATAGTGAACGTTGGCAAGACGAAATATTTCCTGTCAACAAACAAACTGTCGTCGCACTCGCGACTTAGCTCCCCTGTTACTAACCAGTATTAATACAACAACGTCATTCTCGAAATCCAGCACAGAATGACTGTTCCTCACAGGTATTACTTCGGTCTGAGAAGGCAATTGAGAAGTTAAGTTCTTTCTCGAAGGAAAAAGATCAAATTCTACAAGTCACTTCTATCATTATCCCCTGCTATATAGTACAAGTATGGTGTCAATGGCGAATACCGTAGTCTATGGAACGATTAGCTGTACCGAATATAAGTCGGCATTCACATAGCTCGGCGAATTATGAGACAGCGGCTCCAGCGGTTAGGTCATATCGTTCGAATGCCTGAAAACAAGAATATTCAATGCAGTATCCACCTGGGGAAGCAGAGGAAGGGAAAGAGCTTCACTCCGTTGGAATGACTATGTGGAGAGGGACCAGGCTACACTTGGAATCTCCAGCGAAGAGGCACAGTGCAGGGGTGCATATTTTACATTTGACTTCATAATTAGAAGTCATGGGATTATATTAAGTTCACTTTCTGGCCAAATTCGGGTCGTAAATCAAACAAAAGTGCTAACAAAAACGCTGCCTACAATTAGGCGCAATATCTATTGAGGACTACAGAGAAGCAGCAGCTTATTTACTGATCCTAAGCACTTTACCCGTTTCTTTTGCATATTTTATAATCGCTTTCACACCAGAATCAGAACATATCGAAAAACTACTGATTTTAAACATTGTCTAAAATTAGGCGCAATAATTTTTGGAATAAGAATTGTAAGAGTATAACCCAAAAAGGTTACTTACAGTTTGGTAAAACCGAAATATTGCCTAAAATCCAAAAACTACATTATAAGTATACTGAAATAAAGTAAATAATATATTATGCCCAAAAATTGAAAAAAGCGATAGTTAGAAGTTCCGTTTGGAGCCTTATTGAACTATGCTTTTCAAGTTTCTAAAGGTATTTTTTCATATGTAGCATGATAGTACGCGTCAAAACAAGTATAAAGCCTGTCAATGAGCTCTAACAACAAACAATAAACATTGCCTACAATTAGGCGCTATAACTATTGGGGACTACGGAAAAGCTGCATCTTCTTTACTGATCTTGAGTACTTAAGCCTTTAATTTTCATATTTGGCATTTGCTTTCATAACAGAAACATCGCATATCGAAAAACTGTTGTTATTAAACGTTGCCTACAATTAGGCGCAATAATACTGGGGTTGAGAAATGTATTAGAATGCACCAAAAAGATTATTTAAACTTGAGTAATACCAAAATCTTGCCGAAACTAAAGAGCTTTCATCAGAAGTACACTAAAATAACGAATATAAAAGCTTAACGACAAAAATTTCGTTCAGCGATACTTAAAAGTATACTCTGTAACCTTAATGAAATATACTTTTTAAGCTGTTAACGGTAGTTTTTCATATATAACATTATAGCAAGTGCACATCCGCGTCAAAGTGGGAGTGTGCGCCAAAAACCAAGCTCTTAATTAAACGCTGCCCACAATTAGGCGACATTTTTTAAGTTTATGCAAGTGCTGCCTACAATTAGGCGCCAAAAACCAAGCTCTTAATTAAACGCTGCCCACAATTAGGCGAAATTTTTTAAGTTTATGCAAGTGCTGCCTACAATTAGGCGCCAAAAACCAAGCTCTTAATTAAATGCTGCCCACAATTAGGCGAAATTTTTTAAGTTTATATAAGTGCTGCCTACAATTAGGCGCAATTTTTTGAGTTTATGTAGAAGCTAATAAATATTACATTAAATAAATGCGCTCTATTCAAGAGCAACTTGCAAAATTCTTTACTTTCATATAAATAAATTTGTCTTCCTTACGCTGACCTTCAACGTCATACACGCCTTTACTCTGCTCCACAAATATTTCTCAAACTGACGTGATGATGAATATGTCTAAATAAAACACACGAGGCAATGCAATTGCATATGCAAGCGTATAAAAATGATTGCTACAAGCTAGCAAAATCAAAATTGGCAAATAGAAATGAAAAATCAAAAATCAAATTAATGTACATGGTTGTAAAAATTGAAATGTTTTCCGCGAATAACGGTTACGAGAAATCAAAAACTGTTGGCCAACGTCTACGTGTCTGCGCCTTGCCGATAGCAGCTACCTACAAGCGTTGCAATTGCGGAGTAGTCCATACATACACACACACACATATACATATGCATGTATGAATGCACACGCCGCGTATGTGGCAACCGAATAATGAAAAATGTAGCATTTTAGGATTAATAGCGGAAATAAAATTCGCTCACGTACGCCGCTCATAATTCAGTCAATACAAACGCCAAATGGTTTATGGCCAAAGCATGTCAAGGCGCACATATACATATACTCATATGTGTATCATATATGCGCACACATACACATGCTCGTTCACGCCTATCAACACATGTGTGCGTGCGCATATGCAGCGGCAAGTGTGTGCGTTTGTGCGGTTATGTGGCCTAGATGTTTGCTTCATTGGCTGCCAGGTGCACTGATGAAATTTATTAGCCGAGATACAGGAAATTGCTGGGAAATTTTGATGAATTTGTTTGATTTATTGGACAGGAAATGCGAAAGTGTAATCCTTTGCGTTGCAGCAAGTCAGGAGAGAGGAGAGAGAGAGAGAAAGGCAAAGCGTAAGGTATAGATGTAGAATAAGCGCAGCAGAAAATTACCGCTTGTCGATTTTCCAGCAGAATTATTACCCACTTAATTCCTTTAACTGATATTGATATTGGAGAGTACAGTTTAAATTGTACCGCAAGCGGCGATTTATTGCAACAGATAAGTGTGTTGGTATTAAAATGCTGCTTCAGTTAATTTTTATTATTTCATTTTGCAAATAACCATTAAAGGTTTTAATGACACGAATTTATTGAAAGAAAAAAGTATGTTTTTGAAAAGTTAAATTTACTGCTTGAGTTGTAGAAGTTTTAGGTACTTCTTCTTTATTGGTCTAGAGACCACATTTGCGGTTATAGCCAAGTTTACAACATCACCGTTCTTCCTTTTCGCTGTTTAGAGCCAATTGGAGATTCCAACAGTGGCCAGGTCCTTCTCCACCTGTACTTTCCCATGGAGTGGAGGTTTTTCTCTTCCTATGCTTCCCCTGGCGGGAACTGCGTTGAATACTTTCAGAGCTGGAGTGTTTTCATCCATTCGAACGACATGACCTAGCCAGCGTAGCTGCTGTTGCTCGCTGAAAGCAAAGGACCATAAATCGTCGCAGAACCTTCCTCACGAAAACTCGTAACGCCGAACTCATCAGATCTTGTCATCGTACATGTCGCTGCACCATTTAACAGGACTGGGATGATAAGTGACTTGTAGAGTTTGGTCTTTGTTCATCGTGGGAGGACTTTACTTCTCAGGTTTAGGTTAGGTTAGGTTAGGTTAGGTTATACTGGCTGACTGTCTCGCTATACAGAGGCCTCTTAGTAATGCTCAATGTCCGGTTCAGTTTAATTTGAAGTCAAGTATTCGTCATCGAGAAGATCAAAGCTTTTTACCAACTTTAAGAGTGATTTGATAGCTAATTTTAACACTTCGACTAGTACCTTGAACTGTTAAGCTCCTAGATATTTAGAAGAGTTCTAGATAATGCTGAATAGTAGCTTACTCGTGTGATCGGAGTTGCTGCGTCTCTTTCATGCCTACTTCTCTGCAGTTTCTGCATGATGTATCGCCAATATTTATGCGCATTCGGCTTGCATGAGATGGCAGTAGTTTGTGACTGGTAATTTGGCCAACAACCGTCATGCAGTTCTTTTAAGACCGTGTGAGCAAAAGGCATATGTGTTTCTGCTGTTCACTTGCACACGATGCCAAATGCCTCTACAACATTATATCTCGGCCTGAGTCGGCTGTCAGCCCTTTTGTATCGGTTTTACAGACCTCCGTGTTCCCTGTATTGGTTCAGTAGCCAGACGGAAGGCATTTTTGCCAATCGCATTAGCTATTTCATTTTCCGGAATTCCTTTGTGGCTTGGAACCCAGTATATGTCTGTATATGATGCCGTTTTCTGGCAGAAACTACGTCTACTACTCAGTGCGTTTAAAGATATTCTCTGACCTTATGCGATGTGAGATTAAGGCCTTAATTGCCGTAAGGTATTCGACGTATATATTGATCTTTGTTATGTTTTTTCTTGCGTTGCCGCTTTCCTGTCTGCGTAGAAGATACCGTAGTTTCGTGAATTTTGCAGGCTCGCCTGAGATCCAGCTCTGTGCAATATATCATGGCTCCGAAGCCATTAGCCATTTTTGATTCACCTGCAGAGATGCTTTAAGTTCCGAAGGCAAGTCGCACGCACGCTATTGCGTCATCCACGCTCTTTTAGTGTGACTTGCAACCTTCTATTTAAAATAAAGCGTGAGGGTATGATGTCTATTTTTTCTACCCTGTCCATTGAGCTATGTCTAAAGGTCCTTGTGGAGAACGAGGTTGAGTACGAGGCAGATTTATTTGCTTAAAATTACGTCAAATCCAAAACCCGGAAAAAATTAATTATTACTATAAATGGGTATAGGTAATGGTCAAAGTACTAGTCAAAATTTTTATTTTTGAAGAAATGAAAAATCAAAATCAAATCGCATTATAATCTTATATCTCTAAGACGACTTTGCTCTCCAAAATAATAATTTTTTTATCCCACTATTTCTCTAAATTATAATATAAACCTGCCGAGAATTGCAGTCGTTTATGCAAATCGAATGAAATTTTAAGTACTTGCTATAATTTTGTGGAAATCTGACGTCTTAGCTATGTGAGAGGTCATATTTCTGCATGGACATATCAGAGACAGAAATTCTTTCCACAGGATAAAGTCAACTGGCTCCGCTGTTTTTTGAAGATTCATCATCAGATGACCCACTCATTAATTCCAATTTTTGATGACTCGCTCGAGCATTTCGACTGATCACTGGCGAATGACAATCGTGATGCTTTGCTCCAAGGCCTAAATCGAAGAGGGATTGTCCGTTTAGGTAGTTGACTTTACACATCCCTAAAGGAAAAAGTCCTATGATCTTGGTGGCCAATTGACCGGCCCAAAACATGAAATTATGTGCTCATCGAAGTGTTCTCTAAATAAATCCAATATCACGTTGCTTTGCACTCGCGTCACAAACACCTTCGAAAACCAAAGTATATAAACTGATGGGAGTTTAATTGCATGACATTTCACTAAACAAAACCTGCATTTCCAATTTAAAAATGACAATCACTTTCAGCTCAAATATTTAAGTTCTATGAAATCTCTATTTCAATAATAACCGAAAACTAACCGAATCACTGCGAAAGCAAGTGAAATGTGTAATTTTTTCATGTCCGTTTTGATTTTGTCATTGCGGTTGTATGGCATTTCATTTATTTTTTCGCATTGGTGCATTCCAAATACACGCATTGTTGTTGTCAAATTTTCACATTGTCACATTAAATTGCATGGTACCTTATAAACGCATCACAAACAGGCGGACGCACATGATACGAGGCACCGTCAGAGCCGTTAACAATGATGCACGCTCGCTTGCAACAAGACACAATGTTGCAACACTATGGCCATCATTTATTTTCGGGCAAATCCACCACTGAAGCCAATAGGGCAATAGAACGTGGTGGAACCACAAGCTTTTGTGAATGTACGGATTTGGTTTGGCAAAAGCGGTGCGAGGCAATGTTCGGCTGGAAGGATAGCAGGACTGGGGCGTCAGATTCATTTAGCGGCTGTATGTGCAGGATTTTTAGTAGAGTTTTTGGAATGTTCTGCAGCACGAAATAAGCGCACGAAGGCCTTGGCAATAGCAGTAGCTTTTATTGTATGACGGTTGCCTGGTAGGCAGGTACCCAGCAGACAATAGCGATACAGACTTTAACTGCTTGAAGATTCTTCCCAATTTTCAAATTAAATATTTATATAAATTTTAAAAAGTCTGGTAAGTTTTAATCTTAAACTATATAGATAATACTTTTTAGGTAGATACCTTGTATAGTTCTCAAGTCAATAATTGAAAATTATAAAATTCGTGTTAGGGCTCTATGAGCTCAAAACTATCTTGATAACTAAGCGCTGTTTTCTCAATATCTGTTTTTCAGCCATCTGTCAGTTAAGTTTTGGTTAACTTAGCCAAAACTTATTCTTTCGGTAAATATATTTCTAACCAAGGCTCACTCTATCGGTAAAGAAATGTTTAACCAAGACTCCTTCTTTCGGTAAAGAAATTGTTTTTAATCGGGACTAAACCGGCAGATGAGAAATCGAATAACTGAGGGACGTTTTCTCAATGTTTGGTTATCAGCATTCTGTCAGAGTTAACTTCTTGTTAACTTAACCAAGACTAATTCTTTTGGTAAAGACATATTCAACCGAGGCTACTTCTTTCGGTAAAAATTTTTTTTTAACCAGAAGTCAGTTAAAATAATTCTCGAACTTTTAGTGCCCTCACAAGTTTCCAAAATATTTTATTTATAAGTAAATTTATAAAGCTGGTAAGTTTTTGTTTACATTCAAAATTTATTTTAAAGTATTGAGAAAACTATTGAGAATTTCTTTTTCAGTATATATAATTTCCCGTAGTTCCTAGGTGGAACAATAAATAAAATATACTTGATATCTTAAATAATACTCAAAATTGTTGTGCGATAATAAAAGTACTTCGTTTATTTCAAAGTATTGAGAAAACTGTTGAGAATTTTTTTCTCAACATATTTTCAATGAAAAAATATTTTTTATATTTTTAACAATTGGCAAAATCGATGTACAATGATAACAGTATTCCCTTTATTTCCAAAATTTATTAAAAAAGTATTGAGAAAACTATTGAGAATATAGTTTTTCTCAATAAATCTCAACAGGTTGAGTAAATGCCTTTGATAGCTTAAATAATTTTCAAAATCGATGTACAGTGATAGTAGAATTGCGTCTATTTCCAAAATTTATTGCTTAATGTTGAGAAAACTATTGAGATTTTTTTTCGAAAAAAAAATTTCAAGTCTTGTTTTAATATATGCTATAGTAGAAACAAAAAAGAAATGAGGCCCGTAAAATATCTCGTTCGACTATAGAAAAAAAGGATTCTTGAGCCGCTGGTTAGTTGTCTATTGAGAAATTGTTGAGAAACTATTGAGAAATTCATTTGCGAGGCAAATTGATATCAAATACTAGTGCTTATTGGGTATATGGACTAAACATTATACATATACCTATGTGTATATATAGAATATGTGCTTGTGCGGCACGCTGTAAAACATTTCTATGGCTCCCCATTGATGAATTTGCTGTAATGGTATTATTTGCTAAATTATTGCCGCAAGGACAATGTCGGTGTACAACAAAAATAAAGTGAAATGCAATAATGGTTGTATGACAAGCAACAACAATAAAGCGCTGCACATGAAATGCCGTTAGAATCAACATGTGTAGCTATAAAATTGAAAATTTAGCGAGCAGACCCTGTAGGCAAAGCGTGGACTAATGATGTATTGGTTCGAACTAACTTATCATATACAACGATTAATTTTACTGAAGTTGTGATAGGGTGCTTAAATTGAATATTTGTATATAAGATATATTGTTGAGAGAATTAAGCTAGATAAAGGACTTGAGTTGAAAATCGATATTAAAATTTATTTCGCGAAAAAAGTGGATCATTTAAGCCACTATGACGAAAGAGACAAATTCTGCCGAGTTCCCGAACCTCAGGAAAGCTGGTATTTGCTGAGCTTACGAGTTTCAATATTGGTTGTCATCAAAAGAAAAAAATCATCACCCACTTATGCGCTTTAAAAAGCCAGACAGCGTTTCTGGAACTAAAGTATTTTTCGATACCTTTTATCATACTTTCAACAGGTAGCAGTTAGACTACTCTTTGATGTGTCTTTGAAAACTCTTATGACCTTATAATAACTCGTTTTGTCCCACCCTAATGCTATAATTCTTATGACTGTAGCCTCGAAATATTCATTGTTCTCCTCAGTGCACTAAAACTACTAGCGCAATATTTCAAAAGCAGCGCTTACGTAGAGCGCACTTTATGCCGAACTCGTAAGCAGCCACAAACATACTTAGTATGTGAATATATACATACATGTCCGAGTATCACTCTGGCTAAGTTAGAGATAGTGAATTGTTCCCACATATCCATTTTGTGTCCTTCCATGGCATACAACGCTCATTGGCAAGCATTATTATGGTCGTTTGGTTATGCCAGGTTGTAGCGGCATCACTCTACGACTTTAAGTACCTGTTTTAAGTATATTGACGGCTTTGATAGAGTTCCAGTATTGTTAAATACTATTAATGTATCAAGTGAGCTGAAGTCCAGTATCGAATCATGTTGAACTGTAGGGAATACTGTCTGGTGGCGACACACGCCCGCAGGATGCTGCTGATAGATCGAGAAGACTACGGGAAATGTCTAGTGCAGGGTAACCGAAAACAATGGAATATCTTTTGTGCACTTGTCCCGCACTGAAACGACTACATGT
Source organism: Bactrocera tryoni (assembly GCF_016617805.1). Taxonomy (NCBI): domain Eukaryota; kingdom Metazoa; phylum Arthropoda; class Insecta; order Diptera; family Tephritidae; genus Bactrocera; species Bactrocera tryoni. The sequence continues at coordinate 75,865,297 of NC_052501.1, forward strand.
AAGAATCTGGGGTCTCCACGGTATGATACACAGCAGGAGGTATCGATAGTGAGGCCGCAGAGTTTGTTGAAATTCACGTCAACTGTCCTAAAGGATGACTACTCCTCCTGGACCTAGCAACTGAACTCCATCTGATATCGCAAAGAACCAAAACTGGTTTATGCGTGCCTGCGTGTATTGGCCTACCAGATTAACCTAACATAACGTAATCTATGTATGGCCTAGAATAATGCTCTATATACCTCCCATCAAATAAGATGATAGATTTTCTCGATAGATTGGAGATGTTTCCATAAAAATCTGGAGTGTAAAGATGCTACAGTGAGTCATAAACAGACGGTTCCGTCTTCAGAACGAAAATTCGATAGTGGATGGGACCAAGCTCGCCTATGTGCAATAAGTATGTTAGAAGAGGTTTTTTCGTACAGTTTCTTTTTGGTCCCTGTGGTTATCTGTACGTTGCAAGAGGGTTGATACGAGACCTCATAGTAATACGTGTTCAGAGTCAGTACCATAGCAATAGTCAGGATTTAAATCAATTGAGCCAGTGCGACCACTTTAAAGTCATTTCTGCAAGAGGTAACAGAGTGCTACAGCCGTCAGCCCAAACTCAACGTTTTTAAATCGTTTTTCAAAATCGTGGTCATATTTCTTTTATATTATATTTTCTTTCTTTGTGCTGGTTCTTGATCGAGGGCTGCTTCTTTGTTTCTCTCATCTACCCTACGTCTTCCAGGCCGTTCACTGTTCGCCAACTGTGACCTCGACTGAGCTAGGCAATTCTGGATTTTTTGCCTAATGACTGCCGTTTGTTATATTCCGCGTTGCTCTGTTTCTTCCCTCTTATGGATAGGTTTTTTTCTCGATGCAAGCCGCTAGTGGATGCCTATTTTGGACGGCATCTATTCACCTCGTCAGCGTAGATTCATAGGAGGTTTGAGGTCTTTTAAATTGAAACCACCTCTCCTGTTGCTCTTGGTAAGCGGCAGCTTATTGGGTATTCATAGCTAACGTAGGAACTGTGTCCGTCAACAATTCACCAAGCTATTGCCTTTGGTCAATGACCAAAATCATGACCTTGTATGGAAAACTGTTTCATTTGATGAGATATCTTCAAGAAATTTTGCATGGATAATTCTGGAATCGAATCGAACTAAAGATGTTTTGTCCGTATAGACTTTAGACTTTAGATATCCTCACAGGAAAAAGTCTAACAGTGTGATCTAACACGATTTTGGTGGCCAATCGCCCATCCCAAAACGTGAAATTTTCTGTTCACCTAAGTATTCTCTCAATAAATCCATTGATTGATGCGATGTGTGGGAAGTGGCGCTGTCTTGATGAAACCAAATGTTGCTGATATCGCGAGCTTCAATTTCAGGCATGAAATATTCGATTATCATGGCGCGATAACGATCTCCACGATCCGTCAAACCGTTAAACAGTATATGGCGAAATGCTGGGCCACCCGAGGTTAGCTTTTGTTCGACTGACTGTATTGAAACTTTTTCAGTTTATTATTCATTTCCAGAGGCTTTTCTCAGAGCGTAAGTGAGTGCCGTTTTGTAAATGTGAAAACATACTAAAACATAAATTCCGATGTTGGATATTAAATTTTAAATTTCTTCCACCGTCTTCAATCTACTCTTCACATTTTCGTGCACCACTTTTCGCTTGTTATTGTTGCAGCTACGACAGTTCTTCGCCAAACACTACTTCAATACTTTGGCCGAGTTGTTGTTTTGTTTTTTTGTTTGTGCGATTTCTTCCAACCCAAAAAACTCTACTCGAAATCGTAAAAGTTATTGTTTTTTGAAGTGCATTGACGTGGTTGTCTATGCAGTGTTGCATGCAAAGTGTAGTTAGTAGTGGTTTTTGTGTGCAACACAAAGTTCTATACACCAGTTGGGCACAGAGTTTCTAACGCTTTTTATGCGACTACTTGTCGAACAACCCCCCCTTCACCTCCTTCGACTGCTTGGCTTTTGTTGTTTACTAAGCCCTTTTTTCGGTCAACTTAATACGCTTCTAAGGCAGCCACGTTTATTGAGACAAAAGGCGCATGAAAAAATAATAGTCTAACTAAGACAAAAACCATGAAGCTATGAAACTCAAATCCACAACAACAGTTGCACACAACTATGTAAGCACAACAACAAATACAAGTACAATGCGTTTGCGAACTTTATGCGAATAGTGTACTGATTTTATAGACGCATTTGGTTTTCATGCGAAAGTAACTGTAACCATTACCGTTGGCACTTCAGCTGAGTAGCACACCAAACCCACCTTGCCGGCTGCTATAACTTTTCTACTACTTTTTGCATTAGACTTTATTTCTTTTTACTAAGCTTGTAATCCCCATAGAGCACACACCACACACCCCTAGATCCGAGTAGTTCTCACCGGTTTTTACTACTTCTTTATATGCACAGCACACTGTTCACAGCTTCGGCTTTTTGTGGCGCTTTTATTTGCTGCTTTGCATTGCTTCGTAGCTCACTTATTCTACCACTTGCATTTATGTGCCGTTAGTTTGCTTCCTTTCTCTCTGTTTTTGAATTTAGTTTTTTTACTTTTGCCTGGAAATATTAAAAAAACTTACTAATCTTCAATATTTTTTTCGAAAAAAAGTGGAAAGTTCCTCAAAGCACGTTAGACAAAAGCGCTTCTACAATTAGAAACAATTAAAGTAGTAGCGAAAAAAAATGCATAAACCCATTTTATAGCTTGTCGATTCAGCAGTTTTGATTTGATTTCTTTTCCTCATGACTGCAGCTAGTCTTCGCTTTATTCTTGTTTGTGGTACAAAAATTGAGAAATCAAAGAGAATGCGGTATAACAGTAAAGTGCAGTGGTGTCACTTTCATTAAGTAGTGGTAAAAGCGCAACGAAAAGCTTTAAATGCGATTTACAGTATTGAACCCAGACAAGGAAGCCAAAAGCACGAACAAAATATAAAGTTAGTTGAAAAAAGTAGTGAACTATTGACTTTTAAGTCTTTAATTAAAATTTTGGCTACTTTTGAGAGGTAAAGTTTTGATTGAAAGCTCCGCAAGCTGTTAGAAAGCTCCATAGCGCGTTAACTACTGCCGCTTTATAACGGATATCGATTGCTTATTAAAAACATCTGTGATATTACCGGAAACAACCTCATTTTAGTTCATTAGCTTTACTTGAAAGCTCTAAAAGCGGTTGTAAAGCTCCATAGCTCGTTCATGACTGCAATGGTACAGTGGTTCTCGAACTTAAACTTGCTTAAAACATCTATGTTACATATTATCGGAAACAACCACATTTTAGTTCATTAGCTTTATTTAAAAGCTCCAAAAGCTGCTGGAAGGTTCCAAAGTGCGTCTAGGCTTGCAAGGTTATATCGTTTTTCGATTACTTATTAGAAAATATCTCTAATGTTAATGGAAACAGCCTCATTTTAATTCCTCAGCTTTAATTGAAAGCTCCGCAAGCTGCCAGAAAGTTCCATAACGTGTCCACGAGTGCAACGTTACATCGAGTTTCGTTTACTCGTTAAAAATATCTGTGATATTAAATGAAACAACCTCATATTAATTCTTTAGCATTATTTGAAAGCTCCCCAAGCTGCCAGAAAGTTCCATAGCTCGTCCACGACTACAAAGTTATATCGGTTTTCGATTGCTTATTGTAAAATATCTGTGATATTACGGGAAACAGCAGCAATTTAATTATTTAGCTGGACTTGAAAGCTCCGAAAGCTGCTGGAAAGCTCCATAGCTCGTCCACGACTACAATGTTATATCGGTTTTCGATTGCTTATTGTAAAATATCTGTGATATTACGGGAAACAGCTGCTTTTTAACCCTATAGCTTTCAAAGCTCTGAAAGCTACTGAAAAGCTCCAAGACGCATACGCGGCATCTATGATATTACCGGAAACATCTAAAATTTTTCTCTTTATAAAATATTGTAGTCCTATTAATGCTCCTTCGCTCGGTATTTGATCGCTTCCAGCACTAAGATTTCCAACATCTTTTACTTTTAATTAATGGGCCATTAAATATTTTGCTCATTCTTCACATTTCTAAAGTGGAGGTGAAACAATCAAGAGTGAATTATTTAATAAGAAGGAAGATACTATGAATGTAACGCAACGCAATGATAACGATATAAAGTATCTTTGCATCATCTTCTCGCTACGAAAATGCGCCAAAGGGAGTGCGCCTGCAAATATGCATTAAAAGATATACTAAAGGTGTTATACAGTGGGCTCTAATGGTATTAAAAGATATGGAATCGCTCGTTACTTTGATTAGGTTAGGCCGTCGCAGAAGTTTTCTGAAATGTAATCATTATTGTATTGTAACTATATCTTTTATGCGACTGTATCAGTAATTAAAGTAATAGCAGTAAAAAAACGTTAACTTAATTCTGCTTTTAATTACATTATTCAATGTAATGGTAATTTGTAATCACAAATCACTGTAATACAATGCAGTTATAATTAAAAATAAAATAATATTTATATAAGTTTTTCTATGTGCATCTCAATGTAATCTCTTAATGTAATTGAACATGGTAATTAAATAAGTAATTGAAATAATTGTATTTGTAATTCCAGTTTGAGAAATTGAAATACTGAAAGTTACTACTCAGTGTACTATATGAAATTAAAAACTTTTTTAATCCTTTTTTTTAATCCTTTTGTAATTGGAAGAATGAATTGTAATGGTAGTGTATTGGTAAAAACTTTACTGGTAAATACTTTGTAATAATTCACAATAATTGTACTCATATTGGCATTTGAAATTTAACTGAGTTTCAATAAAATATTGTAATTGTAATTGTACTCATATATCTATTAAACACTTTAGCTGATTACATTTTCAAATTTAATGAGAATAATTAATCATGATGAGATATGGAAAATGTAATGGTAATCACTTTGTAATTATAATGGTGATGGTAACCGTAATTATATTTCTATTAAACACTTTAGCTGATTACATTTCCAAATTTAATGAGAATAATTAATCATGATAAGATGTAATAAATGTAATGGTAATCACTTTGTTATTGTAATTGAAATGGTAATGGTAATTGTATTTCTACTAAACGCTTTAGTTGATTAAATTTTAAAATGAGAATCATTAGTCAAGATAAGACATAGAAAATGTTATTGGTTTTTTTTAATGTAATTATAATTGTAACGTTAATGGTATTTAATAATGTAATTGTTATCAAAAGTAATTGTAAACATATTTCTATTTTAAACTTAATCCGTTTTAATTTCATTTTACTAACAACTGTAATAGATTTTGTCAATACAATATAAATTGTAATTGTAATTACTTTATAATTATTAATGCATTACTTGATAAATACATTTATTTGTAATTATGTTTCAACTGAATTTGTTTCATTTTAATAAGAAATATTATTAGCATTGCAATTTAATTGTAATTGTGAAAGTAATGATGTTGAAGAATATTTTTTAATCATTGTTTAATTTAAAATTTTATTTGATTCAATTTCATTTTGATGAGAATTTCTATTTTTACTGTTAATGAAACTAGGAAATGCTATAATAATTACTTTATGTTGACCCAGGGTAATTGTAATCATATTTTCATTTGTAAATTTAATTAAATTAGTTAATGTATTGTAATATCAATTGTAACGGTCATTGTTACTGCATTTATAACGGAAAATGGTTGCCATCATACTATATTTATTTTTAAAACTTTATCTGATTTAATTTCTTTTAAACAGCAATTCTTATTAACATTGATAAGTAATGGAAAATATAATGGAAAATGTAATGGCAATTACTTTATAATTACTCATAGTAGTTGTAATCAGAAAGTAATGGAAGATGTAATGGTACTTAGTTTACATTTACCCACGCTAGTTGTAATCATAAAGTAATGCTAATTTTAATTACTACTAGTAAGTATTGGAAAATGTAATGACAATTGTTTTATAATTACTCATAGTAGTTTTAATCAGAAAGTTGTAAAAAAATCTAATGGTAATTAGTGTATAATTATTCAAAGTATTTGTAATTAGAAAGTAATGCTAATTAATAAAATAAAGGTAATTAATTTATAATTAGACACGCTAATTTTAATCATATATGCTGTCGTAGTTTTATACAACTTAATTATATTTTAATAACAAAGATTATTGATATTGTAATGTAACTGTAATTTCAATTATGGCTAACAGTCTCAATAACAATAGTAATTCTAACTTAATTCCATTCGAAATTACATAACACCATCAGTCTGTGAAGTTCACAAAACTCATTTTCATCATTCACACCCACGGTAATTCATCAAGTAATGCAATTGTAATACTCTTTCATTTCATTATATTGAGGTCACCTCTCCTGAAGTTCCACAGCAAACAATACTTACTTTGGCACTTTTATTTTAAAACCCGTTACTCCCTGTTTTCCTTTCAAAGAATTTGTCAGCGTTGCATTCATTGTTGCTGTTGCTCGTGCCAACATTGCTCGTTGCACTTTCGGTCCTTCGCATTGACAACATTAAAACCGGCAAACAGACAAACAAACACAATAATTTTCTCAAGTATTTGTTTGTGTAATTGTGAGGGGAATATAAGCGCGTGTAGCACACTCACTTACACAAACACACATACACACATGTGCAGTGAAAGTAATGCGGCATGCATCACAGGAAGACACTGGAGTAGCGCGCATTGTCTTAGCCAACGGGTAAAGTGGGCGCGGAAATGCAGCAAATGCTTGAGTGTGTTGTCAACCCCTCTTCCTTCACGTCTGCTCCTCAGCACTTAACGCCTTTTGGCGCGAAAGTATTTCGCCAAGTTCCATACAAGTACTGCAGTTGGCACCCGGGGAATGCAAAGTGAAAAAAGTAATACGGCAACACTATTTTAATTGCAATGAAGACGAAATGCAGGAAGCTCTTATCCGCACATACTTCTCACCAACAGTTATAATGGTAGCAACAGCACTGCGGAGGCCTTTTGTAGCTCCATGTTCGCATTGTTTGTCGAAGTATTGAAAGGTATAAAGCAAAAAGTGGCGAAATGAGCAGTGCCAGTAAGGCATTGTGACGGTTGTTCTTCGGCTTAGTTGGTCAGGTTAGCTGGAAGGAAGCAATTTGTTAGAAAAATGTCTTAATGTACTCTAGCTCTTGCTGGGGTTGAAGCTTTAAGCATTAGATATACATATAAATACAGTTAACATTTATAAGCGATATCTTTTTGTGATAGCTATACCCAGAAGCTTAGTTTCGTAGGTTGTTAAAAAAAAACTCTGAGGTTGAGAAAGCTTTATATTCTTACAGGACTTTTTTCCATTTTCTGAAGGTGGGATCTCAAGGGCAGGTGCCCTGTGATGATCCCTACAATGTTACTACGCTCCCTTTTGCCCAGAAGTAGGAGCTTTTTCGCTGTCCACCATCAACACTACCCCAAAGCAACTATGTATAATAGTATACCTTGTGCTCCAATGACCTGAGGGTTCCTCTTGGATCCGTTGTTTCAAGCAATCCTTGAAGGAGCTGAATGTTCTGGGACCAGCTCGTTTGCCCTTTAATTTCTTCATATTTCTATATGACCGAGTACGCAGAAGATATTAAGCTAGTTACCTACTTAAAGTCTAGTTATTGCCTGGTTACATAACGTAACGCAATGAGACTTAATATTGGCTCCACGGACAGCCTTAGTTTTCGCCTGTCTATTTCAAACTTGTTCTGTTAACAATTGCACCGTCTGAAGTAAGCACTCGCCCAGGTTGAGTTCGATAAGGACAACGTCAGGCAACTCACTTCAATAGTGACTAACCAGAAGCTACGGTAGCTTGGTTGGGAGGTTAGAACCTCCTTATAGTCCGGCCCTGACAACAAATGATGATTTCCTTTTCTTGTCGATGGTGAATGATTTTGCTGTTGAAAGATTCGTAGCAAAGCCTGAGTTCTAGTACAAATTTTGTGTTTCATCGCGAGTCTATTCTAAAGAAAATCCCGTTATTTTTTAACTTCAGTCTCCACCGTCGTCGTAAATTAACTCGAAAATGTAAATGTCTTCAACGGCGATAGTAAACTGTTCACTGACAGTAAATTTTTTTTAATATACTTGGGGAGACTTAAGAAAGATTCTTGGGGAATTTCAAATAAGTGAAGTCCTTGTAAAATGAGATTTCTTCGTGTTCTCTTGACCCCACTGAAGACTAGTCAGCGAAAAGAGTTAGAGAGTTTATATTGCCGCTCTGATGACCATGCCTCCGAGACACAAATCACAAATCTCGGCGAGAACTTTGCGAAGTAGCATAGATAGATAAATAGGAATTAACCAAGGTTTTGAACTGCGACCTATCGTCTACTGGGCCCTCTCCTATATCACATATGGTCACAAAGCTCAAGCACTATGAACAATACCAGGAGCTCGCCGGACGCGATGGAGGTGCTGTGATCCCTGTCGACATAGATGCATTCAAGGGCCTTGAGCCTGCTACTACAAATTGCTGGGAAATCTGGAATTAGGTGTCAGGAGTTTCCGGTTCCGTGTCGGAAAACCTGCAGTTTGCACAAGAGACTATGCCAATGTTGAACAAGTATTTATTGAGCCTGCAGTGCTCTGTATACAGCGCTACAAAAGGACGGAATTGGACTCGGGCGAGGCTGATCACATCTCTAAATCTTGCTAGGTTGTAATTTCCCAATAGTAACTTGGCGTGGCGCATTTCTGTTGCCTGCTGACAGTGCCGTTCTCGCCCCTCTTTCTCCTCCGTGCGGAGTAACTCCTATATGGTGTGGCATCCCACCACACATGGTTCTGGTCCCATCATTCTGGCAGGCGCCGCAAAGCTGGCTAGTTCGTCGGCCAGCTCATTGCCACTTTTATGTTCCGGAATCCAGATCATGTATACACGGTTGCAAACTGATAGGCGGTTCAGCCTTCTTATATACTCCTCCACTAATAACGATTTGACTTCATAAGCTGAGATCGGGTATGCGAATAGCTCCTTGGAAATCTAACCGCTTAACATGTTAATACTATGCGGGCTCTTCTTTGCTATAATGATTTACTACCAAACCATCTTTACGACCACTTTGCTAAGTAGGGTCTCTAATGGACTGATAACTCCCAAGCACAACCATTATGTAGACATGACCAAAGACCAAACTCTACAAGTCAGTCATCCTCCCCGTCCGCGTGTATGGTGCAGAGGCATGGGCGATGACAACATCTGATGAGTCGGTTGTATGATGATTTATTATCTTTTGCGAATTGACAACGGCGAATATCACATTCGATGGAACGATGAGCTGTAAGATTTATTAGACGATATTGACATAGTTCAGCGAATTAAGAGACAGAGGAACAGCTCCAATCCGTTGGAAAGCCAGTTTGAGAAGGACCTGCCTACACTTGTAATCTCCAGTTAGCGTCAAACTGTGAATAGGAAGAACGACTGACGCCGTTATAAACTCGGCTATAACCGCGTAAATGCTGTCTACGCCAATAGAGAAGAAGAGGAATGGTTGAGCCAGCTTAAGACTCTGTTTAGTTTAAATTTACAAACTTACTTTTACTCTCCTGAGTTAGTACCACCTTTTGCGGCCACCCACACAACCTAACCTAACCCAACTTCGCTCGAAATTCATAAAGAATGTAATATTTAAGAAAAGTTGACTGCAATAAATTCTGAAAGCTGTCAATACTTGGCGCGAGTAACGAGTAACGGACACTTGTGCCATTACCGTTACATACCGCAAAGCTGTCGGACTCACTTTGCTTTATAAACTGCAATGCAGCATAACTTTTTCGGCTTTGGCGCGCCAAACTTAACGGTACGTGTGCTTGTTGTTTTCAATTTTAAGTGGACGAAGGCAAATGAATTGTGCTCGTGACCTCGTTACAATGCAAAGTTGACCGTCGACCGTGTGTGTGAGAAGGAGAGTGGGAAATTGACACACACACACATCAACACTAATACAGTAGTCTCCAAATTTACAACTAAATCGCAACGAACCGAAAGCAAATAAAATTATAGCAAAACAAAGGAAAGCGCTTACAATTGCTATATTTTACAGTTATTGTTGTTGTTGCATTCGTTTATTTATATTTTTTAGGTTCGAAAAGTTTCGAAACAAATATTGCGCATGTTGTTGTTATTGCTTGTGTGTGCTGCAAAAAGAAGCCGACAAGCAACAATTTCGTTAATACTTTATTTGCGGTACAAGCATTTGTTGCGATTATTGTTTTTGTTGTGTGGTGATAAATAAGCTGATATTATTTTTTTCACTTCATTTGTTTAAAACAATAACCGTGAATATTCTTTTTTTGGTGTTTTTGTTTGCTCGCCAAATTGAAATCCCAAGTTAAACTTCGTAAATTACCGGCTACAAATGACTCCCAGTTGTTCGCGGCAACAATAATAACAATTTGACAACAACAATAACAACTAAAGTGTATGCGCTGCAAAAACAACACAAAGGAACATCAATAACGCAAGGCAACAGTCGACAGGCAGCGGAAGGCCACAGCAAAACACACACACATGTATGAGTAAGTGTGTGTATATATGTACGTATGTATGCAAATGATTGTGTGTGTAGCTGTGGCAACGCAATCACATGCAGCAACAACTTCCGGCTATATTATCCGCTCGCACTTCCCACGCCTGCAGTTGCACAGCCAAATCGCCACACAGAGCGGGCACATCGCATGCTGCAACAACAACAGCGCGCCGCTAGCAATATGAATTGCGCAACGCAAAAGCAACGGCAGTGTAGCCACAGTTGTTGCCTGCAAGCCACGGAAAAGTTTATGGCAAAACCCATTTTCAATAATAAAATATTGACACTTCTGTGCGAGTGCCGCAATGGCGTGCGTATTTACTAGCTGGTGTTTGGAAATATACAAAAGGCTTTATAATGGGTCTCTCGAGTTGGATCAGTTCATGCTGGATGCTAGGCTGAGAGATGACAGGGATCGCCAAGGTCTATGAAGATATCTTTGATGAGCTAATTAATCTAGTGGAGCTCTCTGTAGCGATCCGTTCAAGTTGCATAGTTGTGCGAAGTTGTCAGGCAACTTCAAGATCAACGGGAGTATGTTGGATGAGCAAGTTCGCTGCAACCAGAACCGTCAACTATCAATGGATGTCTTAGAATTGTCAGAAAGATCATGAGGTTCTTCTCATAGTCAGAAATTTTTACGAATAAGTGAGGCAGTTGGTAGGTTGGTTGAAAAGGGAGGCGCATGAGCGGCGGACCGCAAGCGGCCGTGTTGGCCTCATTGTGGCCTTACGCTCATTTAAGTACAGGAATTCAGTGGATTTGATAAAAGCCCTGTTCTTTTTCCACACCAGCTGTCCAATGTCTCTTAGGTTGGCGTATTGGGAGCAGTGGAATATGTTCTTCTCATCGAGTTGAAGGCCACGTATTCCTATAGATATAGTTTCAGCGTGTCATCATACACCGCGCATGCTCTGCATTCCTTCGAATCCACTTCCCTCATTTTGTGAAGGTAGATTCTTAAGGGTAGGTGCCTTGTGCCCCTACAATGTTACTAAGCTCCCTTTTGGCTGGAAGTAGGAGCAGTTTGGTGAACATAACATCATCCGAAAGTAACTTTATGGTATGGTCTGTGTTCCGCTAAGGTTCAGTGCTTCAAACAACCCTTTTCATTTCTATCTATTTCTATATGATTAGACACAGAGATGATATTAACTGAGTTACCTACTAAGGGACTAGTTATTGGCTGCTTGCATTACTTCACACAATGAAAGTTGGTATTGTCGCTCTACATAACCTTAATTTCAGCTTGGCTTTCCACTAGAATGTTTATGGACCTACCGGTCAGAGCAGAAGCTCACGTGACACCTTCTTTTATACCCACAAATTTGGCCTGAAGGACTGAATCGGAGTCATTTAGTTTGAAGCTGCCTTCTGTGTAGGGGTTACTACAGAAGAAGCCTGCTCTTGTTGCAGATTCACCCTTCGATCCATCAGAGAATATGTAGATATCGCCGATTAGACTGCCGATCACAGAACCACTGATTCCATCTTCTTTACCGAGGGATGAAAACGACATGTTTAGTCCCTAGTGAGTCCCTTAAAATCGCAGTGCCAACTTAACCCGAGTTCATTAACAAAGTCGTGTTTGATGCCATGCCTTTAGTGACGCATAGCCTAGTTCCAATGCCCTAAAATCATGAGCCGGCTGGGGGTAAGCAATGCCTCGTACCTCACTAAACTCTAGAGCTTTAGTTGAGATAGTGTTCATTGCGCACGTAACACCAGCGAGCAGGCCTGATGTACTTGTCCAGGTGTTTAATGCGGCATTTTTTTGCTTTAATTATTGGGTGGATATGACTCTCGGGGAGTCGGTAGACCATATATGTTCTGTAGAAGTTCTAGATTCAAAGGGCTTTCGAAGCATTGAATTCATGAACTCTTTTGATAGATCCCCAAATGATTCGACGAACTGCTTATAAATATTATCAAAATGCCCTTCGTAGTGTCAGTATTACTACGGTGTTCGTTATTGCCTAATCAACGAATTTCGGTCTCAGCTCAAGGTCTCCACTCAATCAGATTTGTTAGTTCCAATATTAAGATTACAGCATCTTGCGCTTCAGTGACTTGAGTTGTTTCTTAAGATCGATTATGAATATGTGTTTTAAATTTTTTAGTTCTAGAAGTTATTGGTCTTAATAACATATTCAAAAATTTCAAACTTTCGGACAAATTTAGTTCAATCAAAGAATGGTGAAGGATTATATTGGAACTTAACCGCACTTTGGAACTTATCGCACTTTTCCATTTCATTATCGACGTTCCCTTATTGAAAACCCCTTTACAAAATGCATTCTGCGGCCAGTACTCAAATAGTCCGCCCGAATTTGGTGCCAGTGAATAAGAAATCATCGCTAATGCGCTTTACTTTCCATTTCCCTACACTCAGGAAAATATTTATTTAAATGCAGTTAAAGTGAAAAGTGCAAAACGAAGAGAAAATCAGCTTTGCCACCAATAAATAAAAATAGAAAGTTTTCATGACAATTTAGATTTAAGCCAAGGTAGTTTGTCCCTTTAAGAAGTTGGAGATCATCAGTGGATAGAGTAGACTTAGAGTTAAAGGTAAATCGGGTTCGGAATTTCGTGTGCGGAATCGTTGCGACTGTTAGTAAAGGCTTACGGTGATTCAGTTTTATCAAAAACTCAAGTCTAAGAGGAATACAAGCCTTCAAGGACAGTCGAAAGACATGTTGAAAACATGCCTCGTTCTCGACGACTTCTTCACCTGATGAAAATATTAAGAAAGTGAAGTATTTGGTTCTTGAAAATCGTCAGGAAAGTGTTAAAGAGATGGCACGAGAGCTCGACATCTCTCGCGAGTTCGTTGAAGGGATTTACTTAGGTGGTTATTTGGGCGATGAAATGCGTTCTTGCTCGACTAGTTTAGAAAAAGCTGATTGTTTTTCAAAGAGTACCGTAAACAGGTCTCTTTGGTCCAAAAACTGAATGAATACTATCGATCAACCACAGTAATCACCATATTTGGCTCCGTTCTTGGGCTCGATCTTCGTTATATGGTTATAAGTATGAGAACAAAAATATCCTCGAGATGCGAATGATTTTTAGTAGAAATTTAGCCTAAGGTTCTGGATACATCACTGACACAAATGTGATATATGAGCTCTACATATTAGCCAGCTATTTCAGAGGAGCCGTGGAATCAACTTGGATGCGAAGAGAATTCTCTTCAAGCATAATTTTTTTTTAATGGTTGAGAATCTCCATCTTGGTAGAACAACTTCGTAAACACAAAACTTAAATACAATAATTTAGCATAACAACTCTATTCTCTTATTCTCTATCGTACATGTGTATAATTTGGTTTTGTACCCCTATGAGTAGATATTTTTTTGCACTCTTAAAACCTTAATCCACTTCAAATCAAACTTTGAAAAGTTCAATGCTCAACAAATCGCAGACAAAGTTTCGAAATAGAAACCTTGTTGCCAATAAAAGATATAAAGTGAGTACAGAGTATATTTGCTCCCCCATTTTCGTCCATTTTTGGCTGCTTTATGCAAGACAAAAAAGTCTATACCTAGTTAAGAATTGCAAAGTTCTTAATACATATTTATTTAAATTTTCTTAGACAGAATTTTCTGACAAAATTAGACTATTTGTTTTAATTTCCATAAGATTTTTGCCAAGCAACATCAAAAGACAAACTTCTTCATATTCTATATACATATGTATATTCTAGTAGGAGTGAATATAGAAGACGGGCATGCAAGGCATTGAAACGAGAGTAAAATAGAAGGAGAGCCAAAGAACAAAGTTCGCATTTAGCATAAAAAAAAATAAAAAATGAAAGAGCGAAGAAAATGAAGAAAATCATGTGCTCAATTGAGACTGTCAACTTTTGTTTAATTTTGAATTATAAGTATCTGAAAGACAAAGAAACCGGACATAAGACACGACGACTATGCTGGCAGACGTTTTTGGCAGCGGCGTTGGTCTATGTTGTACGAGTACTTACATATGTACTGCACGCATATGAATTTGTTTACCCTTAGGTTGTACTTCATTACTAAGTTTTAACGCAATCTAAAAAAAACATAAATAAGAAAATTCTTGGAACATTTTGTGAAAGTACATAGTATTAGCAGAGTATTAAAGTAAATTATATGAGTATTGTAAATGTGAGATAAATTTAGAAAATATAATAGAAAGCAAGCTAAACTTTCAGTCTAATGGAATAAGAGAGCTTAAATTGGGGTAATATTTGTACAGAAATGATATGGGTAAAAAAATGGTTAGAGGAAATATTTCTGGTACTATTTTAGATAAGTTCAGTTACTTACTCGTATATTAGATAATTTGTTTCAACGCCTAGAGCCACTGGTAGAATGTCTGTTTATACCTCGAAAGTACCCAAATTTGTCTTATAACTCAGAATAAAAATATTAGAAAGGCCATAGAAGTGATGCGAACAAAAATAACTCTTTCTAAAACATTTCTGATATACAGACCGAGATCTAATTGATTAGAATTCCGTGGAATCCATTGATAATATTTTATTATATATCACTGATTAACTATTGCAGTCTTACTATTTAAATACAGTCAAATATTAGCGTCTTTTATGGTCGAACACGAATAACCTCTGCTTCTTCTTTTCGCAATTTGGCACCAGTTTGAGATACCAAGGTCTTTCCTGGTCTAGCAGAGTGGTGATCTTCCTCTTCCTCTGCTTCCCCGGCGGGTACTGCGTCGAATTTTCTCAGACCTAGAGTATTGTCATCCATTTGGTCGAAATGACCTAGCCAAGCGGCTACGTCTCTTAATTCGATGGATTAAATCAATGGCGTCGTATAACTCATACTGCCCATCATTCCTTCGAATGCGATATTTGTTGTGGTCAATGCGTAAAGGACTATAAATCTTCCGCAGAACCTTTCTCTCGAAAATTCGTAACGTCGACTCATCATATGTTGTCATCGTCCATACCTCTGCGCCATGTAGCAGGACGGGGATGATGAGTGACTTGTAGATCTTTGTTCATAGAGAGAGGACTTCACGAAAGGCTTGCTTGCTTATATTGAACCCTATAGAACATTCTTCCGATATTCCTTTTAAATATTATCATAAATCTACCCTTTAGGTCGGTTATGTGTAACCCATCTTTGTCACAGTCTCCTTCATTCATATTGGACTGTCTCTTTCGGAATTGAGCTACGGTGGAAATTACATTAAGGTGGATCTAAAATCATGACTAGTGCTATAAACTTGCAGATTTATAGAAATTTCATGATTTCTATCAAAAAGACGTTTTAATGTAAACTAAAAATCTAGTGCCTTTGACTGAGTGGTGGCAACACCAAGTAATTTTTAATCAACTGTAATCTTTCTTAAACTTCTTTTTCTAAAATATTTCTTCGTCTAAATTTCTTTTACTTAAAACTATTATATTAAACAGGTGGCAACGCTCTTATGAAATTTTTTTCTCAAAACTAACTGTTTAGTTTGATTTCTAGGTCATAATAATTCTATCAGTTAATATATGGTTTTATATTATCTGCTTTGTGAAATTAAAGTACTTACATAAAAAGATGGCAACACTCATAAATATTTTTTACAAAATTTTTTCTTAAACTACCATATTTGGGTCTGTAATGTTACTTTATCTAAAATTATATTTTTTATAATTTAAATTATTATATTGAGCAGGTGGCAACACTCTTGAAAAATATTTCCTACTGAATCGTGCTTTAATATATTTACTTGGAAATCTACAGTAATTTGTTCATCGTAACAGTTTTATAACAATTAATTTACCTAAAGGGTGGCAACGCTTATAAATTTTTTTTCAACTGCAAACTTTCTTAAACTACTTTAATTTGTATTGGTTTTCATTAAATATTTTTTTTCAATTTGAAATTAATATATTATATTAAGCAGGTGGCAACGCTACTACATGTATTTTTTGCTGTAATCTTCTTTTAATATATTTAGTTGGAAATCTACATGATGGCCATTTGTTAATCGTAGCAGTAGCACCAATTTACTTGAAAAGGTGGCAACGCTCTTTCATACATATACCATATTCTGCTGTATTTTCTCTTTAACCTATTTACCTTGAAATCTACATTATGGTAATCAGAAAAGTTTTATGCGAATTTAAAAACTTAAAAAGGTGGCAACGCTTA
Organism: Bactrocera tryoni; assembly: GCF_016617805.1. NCBI lineage: Eukaryota > Metazoa > Arthropoda > Insecta > Diptera > Tephritidae > Bactrocera > Bactrocera tryoni. Next base: position 75,881,996 of record NC_052501.1, read on the forward strand.
TAAACATTTTTTTCAACTGTAAACTTTCTTTCTTTAGTCCATATTGTTTTTATATCTAATAATTTTGTGTTTTAATTAGAAATTAATGTATAATATTAAACAGGTGGCAACGCTCTGCCATATATTGGCTGCTGTAATCTCTCCTTAATTTAATTTTAATTTAGTTTGAAATCTACATTGTGGTAATTTGTTAATTAGAACAGTTTGCTATAGATTAAAGTACTTTAAATAGTGGCAACACTAAAAATATCTTTTTGAACAGTTATCTTTCTTCAGTTAGTTTATGTTAGCCTGAAATGTTTCTTTATTGACAATAAGATTTTTTGCTTAAAATTTTTATATTAAACAGTTGGCAACACCAGTGTTAAAGAAATGGTGCTGAGATCTTGCTTCGACCTATTTGGTTTGAAATCTACATTGTGGTAATTTAGTAGTCGTAACTGCTTTATAAAAATAAATTTAAAAAGGTGGCAACCACATTTTTTTCAAGCTGTAATCTTTATTAAAATTTTCTGGTTTGAAAAGTTTATTTATTAATGTTTTTTTTTTTTTGTAAGTTATAATTTCAAAAAAGTGGCAACGCTTTTCCTCTTTTGATATTTTACACCAATAAAGTACTGTGCCAATTATTTAAAATGTTATTCTCATTGTTTCAGTCCTCAGTGGGCTGATATTTCTGTATACTAATATAAAATCTTTTCCTGCACTTCTCGGTTCTACGCACTCAGCCTAAAGCAGATTACTTCAACTTTTACTTGTATCCGCTTTCGGGCTAGTAGTACAAATGACATACTTTTATAAATAGAATTCTAAGAGTTTAATAGCAACGTTTAAACTGTTTGCTTAATGCTACAAACTTTTACCACCACAAATGTACATATGTATGTTTGTGTGCACGTATGCACTTATGTAAGCACTTGTAAAAGCAAAGTTTCAAGGAAAAGCCGAAAAAAGAAACGAAAATTCAGAGAAATATCGCTTTTCAACCTGAAGCAACTAAAAACCACAAACTTCGTCGAAATGTAAGATGTAAATTTTTTCGCCCAACAACAAATGTATATATATTGTATTTAAGTTCGGCGCTGCCGGCGTAACACCTGAGCCCCAAACCCCCCACACAAAAGTCCACGAATGCGAAACAAAGTTGTTCATATTTACCTGCTTTTGACTGAAATATTGTGGTGGCCAGCTGCAGTTTTAATTTCGCAATGCAAACTTTTGCTCAACCAAACTTTTCGATTTGTGCAAACGAGACGACGATTGCGACGACGCTGAAGACTGCCCTTGTCGGCGGGGTGTGGTGTTTGCGTACGCATAGTTTAAACTTTAGAAATTGCACTAAATCGTCAAAGTCCTTTGGAGAACTTGCACGGCCTCCCCAGCAGCGGGGGATACGCAGCCAAAAATAATACCCCAAATGAGAAGTTAATTGTGTAGGGATTGGGTGTGTGTATGATGGTGTGGTGTGTAGGGTATAAATCGGCAGTGGCATATCATGTCAGCTGGCTGAAATACCATACAGTTTCGTGCAGACAAAAGTTTTACTTCATTTGCAAAATTATTATGCTTTTTTGCACACACTTTTGCAATGTGGAGTTTAGTAGTAGATAGCGACAGTGTTGTTGCAGTTTCCGTACTAGTAGAAGCCTCTGAAAGTTTCTCAACTTAAAGCGCATTAAGTAGGATTTTTGTCCACTTTGGGTGAGTACCTAAAAAGCCGTAAAAGAGTTGTTGGCAACACTGGCCGGCATCCAGTGGACATAACGGAATTGCAAAAAAAAAAACAGAAAAAGTGAAAACGACACAAAAGCGAGTGCGAAAGAGCGGCTTAAATTGTTTAGTAGGCTTAAACGCGCTTACGTGGCGCAAAGTTGTCGCTATTTTTGTTTTTAATTACGCCTGAGCGGGAAGTGAGTGGACGCGGCGTGGATGATGAAGGGTAAGAGTTGAAGAGAATGTTGAACCCTTGGCTAGAAAGTAAAAGATAAAATATGATTTTAAAGAACTCAAAGAGCTAGGAATAAAAAGAACTAAGAATAAAAAGAACTAAGAATAAAAGAATGGCAGCGGAGAAGTATAAGACCATATGAATAGACCTGGTGGGAGTATGTGAAGAGGTACTTATCGCTCAGCTTGGCTCTGCGAAGTAGTGCTTATCGGCGGTCTCACAGGTGCAAATACAAGCTACAGCAACCGGAGTTAAGGGTTTAGTACGTAGGCATACTGTTCCGCAAGTTCAGCATAGTTACTGAATACTTTCTGGTCGTCGTCCTGTAAGAGGTGTACTTTAGCCGGGCAATATGAATCGTGCAAGTTCACCTCGGCAGTATCTTTGGAAGATTTTCCCTTCGGAAAAAAACATATGTACATTATGGTGGGTTGAAAAAACGAGTTTTCTTCGCTTGGTACTCCGAAAAATAGGTTCTTAGACGTCTCTAAGAAAGTCTGTCCAAGTATGAGCTTTTGTCTTAATGTAATCAAACATTAACAGTTAATATCTTTTAAACGGTTAGGTTTACGAAAAAATCGGAAGAGACTTTTTTGTAGAGCATTCAATTTCCTACCACATCCATACCAAACGACTTTTTCAAGTAGTTGGAAGCTAGATATGAATGGTAATAAGAAAACAAGAGAAAACTCATTTGTTAGATAGTTACCGTTACTATAAAAAGCTCATGGTGGGCGATACTTTCTTAAAATTGTCTAAAATATAGTTTTCAGAACATCAAGCGAGAAAGTAGTTTTCTTACCCAAACAAATTGCACGAAAAATTTCCAGTTCCGGAAAACAGTTTCGGTGATATGAGCGTATTTGTTAGAATATTTTTACATACCATAATCGACTTGCAAATCGTGATACGGGTTTTTCAGTGTCGATGAGGAAGTATTCTCCGAAACGGCTGGACTAGTCGATCTGAAATTTTCTCCCAGTATTTCCGGTTTCGATTAATTGAGCCGTAGATATGTGTTTAAAATATCGATGATCTTATTACAGTCTAATAACATTTGTTCACGAGGTTGCTGTCCTTGCTAAATGTAAAAATCAAAAGCAAACTGTATGTTAGTCCAATATCTTCTTAAGAAACATTTAGGAAAATTTTGTAGAGTTTTGTTATAAAACTTGACGTTATTTGCCACCGAGCAAGCAGTATTTGAGTCTGGTCGCACTAAAGTTTTGAACCTGGTATTCAACAACTACTAGTCGGGTGACCAACTCTTTTGAAACCATTGCAGTTTGTTGAAAGATTCCAGAAACCTGGTACTTTCGGTTTTAATTAAGCGAACTCAATTTAAAATATTGATTTTATTATCAAAAGCGTATAGCATTTTTCATGTGGTTGTTGTCCTTGCTAAATGTAGAAATAAAAATCATTATTTATTGGTGTAAAGTCAGACAGATTTTTAAACGTTTAATAAAATTTCGAATATTTTTTACATAAAAACTAATGTTATTAGGCTCGGAGTAAGTAATGTTTGAGTTTGGTCGCAGTCAAGTTTTGAGTCCAGTACTACACAACTATTAGCCAAGTCATCAACCCATGTTTTCAGTCTCTACGACTTAAACACATAAGCATTTTTTGGGTTATAATAAAAATGATGTTGGCCTTTTTAATTTTTTCCGATCTTTAAACAAGTTTTATGGATTTTTCTGCAAAAGTTTTAAGAATATAAAACTTATAGCGTCATAAAAGCAGCCAGTGGTTCTCAAATGTGGCTACTTTGATATGATTAGACTTAGCTTTTGATGCTTATCTATTACATTAACTGATTTTTGCTCCAATAGTTTTAAATATTATGTAGATTTATAGATGAGGAATGCACCGCGACCTTAGGTCTATTGTGTCTATGTCAGGACTGTAGTCTTACAAGCCTTATAAAGACTGCCAGCGGTTCCCAAATACGTCTTCAAAAGTTCACTTCATATACTTTCTCAAAGATTTTATTTTCTATTGCCTTAAAACGATCAACTTCTGCACCGTATGATCTCTAGGGGTCTTTGAATACAAAAAATTGTACAACAAATACACAAAAGTAAGCCTTTAAACCCGAATCATATTAGCGGATAACTTTGAGAAACTTTTAAGTATGTGGGCATATGTGGCCTTGAGAGCGAAACAAACAACCGTTACATTGACGTTGCAGCAAGAAATGCTGTGTACAAACAACTTTCACTGAAGAAAGTTCGCAACTTTGTTGGAGCAACTTTTGCCGAAGTTTGTATACGCTTTGTTTGGTTTGTCTTCGCTCTTCATGTGTGTGTGTGTGTATGTTTGAGTATGTGTGCGCGTTCACTATTAAGAACCTTATTAACTATTTCGTCCTACTTAGCTGACTTTAAATTTGTTGTTCCTTCTGCTGCCGTTGCCGAAGACATGTGTGTTTGCATGTGTGCGCATTGCGTAACTTGCAAAGTAGTTTTAACTAAATTATCTGTAATGCGACATGCAACAGCGACCAAATGAATGAGCGCAAGAAAAAAACGAAAATCTCAAAAGCAGTTTGCAGCGAGTGAAAGTAAATGAAAATGGCAGCGGCAGAAGCGGGCTCAGAGAATGAAGGACACAGGAATTTATTTTTTTGTTTAAAAGTTGTGCCGTTAGGCTGAAGTGCATATGTGAATGTGCATTTAGAGAGGACAAAAGAGATGGAAAAGGAAGATGATAGTTTAATATATAGCAAGGTCAATATGATCGGAGCAACCGGCAAGAAGGTCAACCTATATATGACAGGTTGGCGTGGACTTCACTCGTTTACGGCAAGTTTTTGGTACTTTAAAACGATGGATAAAAGGAATACCCTTAAAGAATTCTGATCCGATATCTTTATAATTGCTTGTACCAGCGCTTCAAAATAAGGAACCGTTATATGGCAAGTGGTTGCTTTTGAGGACCGTTCGCTTTTATTTGTTATAACAACAAAGTGTACGTATATCAAATTTCAGGTCAAACACTTTTAAATTAATCATAAAAAATAAAACCGTTATATTACAAGGTGACGAATAATTTGTCCGACCAAGCCCATTTTCTAACAACCTGAAGCGATAGTAGCAAGTGGTATGTGTACCGAATTTCAGCTTCATAACTCATAATTTGCCCATGCAAGCTCATAAAATATAAAACTGCTGTATGAGAGTTGGCCATAGTTGTCAATCGATCAAGCTCATTTTTCTTTAAAAATATAAGTTAAAGAATTTAGTCGACGAAAATTAATTTCAAGTCGATAGCTTCACAACTTTTTACAATAGCGTTGGTCCAAAATTTTTTTGTCAGCCAAACTACCACTATTACATATTATGTTCTCCATTACTGAGTAAAACTTCCAATGTTACCATCACTTCGCTTATGCCATCAAAGAACCAAAAAAATCATCAGTGTTTGCTCTCTTATTGTCACTTATGGTATGATATTTATTTATAGGTAAATATATATGGAATACATGAAAATTCAGACATAATGGCTTAGCCATGTTTGCTGCCTATCTTGCTTAGCAGCACTAACTACAATTGGCAATCAGCGCATGTTGATTGCTGTCAATAAAACGTGACGGACCAACTATATGGAACTAAATATAAATAAATAAATATATAATTTCATATCCGCTAACATACGTCCATAGTGACAGAATATTTTTTTGTCGGCTTGTATCAAAAATGTATGTACATACAAGGTGCGTTCCAAAGGAAACAGGGCTTCAAAAAAAAAAAACAGAATAAATGGTTTTTTCGGCAAAATCAATATATTTTAATCTAAGTAGTCTCCTTCTGCTTTTTGCACGGTCCAAAAGCATGTCGAACGAGTGTTTTAGCTCGTCGGACGATATGGCCGCCAGTATGCCGGTGCAAGCCTTTTGAATTGCCTCTACGTCTGCATAACGCTTTCCTTTCATTGGAAAATGCATTTTTCCGAAAAGGAAGAAGTCGCACGGTGCCATAATCATGTGAATACGGAGAGTGGTCAATGGTTAAAATTTGAATTTTGGTCAAATAATCGGTCACAATGATGTCCTTCGAATGTTGGATTCTGAGCAATTTTTGGTCGTCAGTCAATTTGTGCGGAACAAACCGTGCAAACACCTTTCGTAAGCCCAAATGTTCGGTCAAAATGCAATAAATCGATGTTTTGGAAATGCTCAATTCCATTTCCATGAATTTCAATGATGATTTCGGCTGATTTTTGATGAATTCACGCACAGTTTCGATGGAATTTCCGGTGATCACGTTTGGCCCACACATTGATCGTCATTTATGTCCTCACGACCACTTTGAAAACGTTGAAACCACTCGTGCACTCTGCTACGGGATAGGCAATCATCGCCATAAACTTGTTTCATCAATTGAATCAAAATTTAATGTCGGCTCTTTATTCGAAGCTCGTTTTCGCACCGATAACACAAAGATACTGCCACTTAAAACGCAATCAATGAAATATCATAAAATTCTCACTGGACAATCGATAAAGATAGCAGATTCTAACGCACCAGTCGACATATAGATGGCGCCACCAGGGGGCGCTAGATTCAAAAAATCCTGTTTATTTTGGACACCACCTTGTATATATCGGTTTAAAATCCTGAAGTTGTCAGGTATTCGTAAAAATATTTTTAGACTTTATAGCAAAAGTATTTCAAAGTCCATATATTTACTTGTAACTTTGAAACAGATAAAAGAAAAGTTCAATTAGTGTCAATAAGAGGATTAAACTCGAACATAAAAGACACCAAAACTTTCTCGTTCAAGTTTTAACAATTTTGAAAACTAGATGGCAGTAGTGTACTTGAACACAAAATAGGTCTTTTTGAAGCTCAGGTGGTCGTCGAGCCGAAGTTCTACTAACACGACTAGAAATAGCTCAAAACAAACTCCCAATGTTCCTCTATCCATTTCATAAACCATTTCTTTTTCTTCTTTACTAGCCACTGGCTATAACTGCGTAGCCAAGTCATAAACCACTTACTACGATTAAAAACCCGAAGAGAATGAGTAATAGACCTTTGCTTGGCATCTGACTGCATGACGCTTTAAAATATAAACCACTTAAAAATATCTTTTTTTCTGGCATCACATACATATTAGCTAAATGGCTCTTTGGAGTAAAGTTCGATATAAAAATCACAGCCGAACAAGTTTTAGAAGCGTCTTAAAATTTAGATGAAAATGTTAAAAGTGTTTATTGGTTTTCTTTATGGAACCGTCAAAAGTTTTGAGTTAATTATAGGCTGTTAAAAAATATCGAAAAATCCGCTTGTTATATTCCAAAATGAGATTCCGTTACCTTTCATTATCTTACAAGAATTTGGGCTTAATTACGCTATCTTTAAAACCTTTTAAAGCTCCGAAAAGCTTTTCAAGCTGGTTTATAATATGTTCATGGTACCCAAAGTGAGCATTTTCCATAGAAGGTCAATTAGTCGCCTGATCGAATTTCATTCGTTACTTCCGTATAATTTTTGGACAAATTGTCGTGGTCTAAGAAAACTAAATAATGAAAGGCATTTGCGTAATGCCCAATACTATTCGGAGGTCCGCTCGAAAAAACTGATTCGATATCAGTTCTAGATTTCATATAGTATGTGACTTTCTATATAATTCGTGGCAATATAATTTTCAAATTTGTTAGAGCTTTCGTTGGAAAATGGTCCTTTTTCTCTTCAAAATCACTTCTAGATGTCGTATGCTCTTATATGGTATAGAATGGCCTTTGTGATAATATCCACATAAAATTTTTAAGACCAAACTCGCCTTACAAAGGTGCAAGCGATTTTTTTTTAACATATGGAGATGTTCCATTAAATTTTTAATCGAGTCGAGTCACTGCCAGTAATGTCGGAATGCATCTGCCTATCGCTACGAAGTCGAATATTCCAGCGACTAAAAGCTAAATGAAGACGAATGAAATGTCAGCTTTCGTTGGAAGATGTGCGGAACTGGGTACTTTTTATGGATAGAAGGCTTTCATGGAAGCCGAATATGGAAGAGAGAGCAAACAAGGCATCGATTACCTCATACTGCTGTAGAGGAGCCATTGGCAAAAGGTGCGGTCTCTCACCGAAATTGAGACACCATAATTCAACCCATTTTCTTATAAGGGGCCTTTATGTGGTAGAAAGCTCTAGAAAATGCCACACTTGCACAGAAACTCGAGAGCGTGCAAGAGACGGCGCTCATCAGCATGTGTGGTGCACTAAGGTCCACCCCAACTATGGCACTTAACGCCATCTTGCACATAATGCCCATAGACATCATCGGAAGGTGTATGGCTGCGAAAGTTGCTATCAGACTCAGAGAATCTGGGTTCCTAAAAGAACAAGTGTCTGAACACTCGAAACTCCTCACTCTCTTCAAACCGGATAACTTGGAGTCCTCAAACCGACCTCTGGATAGCAGCCTTCTCCACCCATATACCGGCGAGCGAGTTGCGGGGGGGAAGAAGCCGTGGGAGAAGAGGGGAAGTGATATTTTTAATGGATGATCCAAAGCTTGGGGGGAAGCTGGGTGGAGGGGTTTACTGCTAGGAACTCTCTATCAACTCCAGCTTCAAACTTCCTGACTATTGTAGTGTCTTCCAAGCCGAGATTGAGGGTAAAGTAGATTTACTGCTCCGGAGTGCAGCCTCCTTCAGATAGCAGAGCAGCAATACTAGCCTTGAAGGCATTTACCGTGCGTTCAGGGTTGGTCATGGAGTACCTAACCCCGCTAACAATAGCATCGAGTGTCTTTGCGATATGATGATGTGCCACAGCGAAATCGCCGGAAATTATAAAGCTGATGAGCTATTATGAAAAGACACCCTACATAGATCCGATATCTGTAGAAAGGGAGGCGGTCGGTGTTCCCATATCCTCATATGTTTTACAACTGGGCCTTGGAGAAGCTTGGCCAACGATGGACCACGTGGTACATGCGGTGTAGCAACATCTTTTCGGCCCAAGATCGATCGCAAGAGATCTAGTGATCTCTTTGCCCTCAGTAAGGAGAGCCTCTCCCAAGTTGTGGGGCTTTCAACAGGTCACTGGCCTATGGGCGTCCATGTAGTAAGATTGAGAATCTTAGCAGACGTCATCTGCAGAAACTGTATGAATGATAATGAGGTGGAAGCAACTCAACACTTCCTTCTTGACTGTCCCGCGTGTGGGAGGTCTAGACTTAAACACTTGCGAGCTCATACCTTCCGACATTCCACCGAACTGGCGAGAATGGAAATTAAAGGACTACATGTAGCAGTTCACGGGCGATCTCTCTAGATCAGCCATCTAACATAACCTACAAGTATGTACATACATATATTATAAGTAAAAAACTTTCCTATAAAAGGCTATGAACCCTCCAAAGATGACTGAAATGTCATATGAACAATGCTGAGGCTCAATTTGTTCGAGATTGAAATTTCTGTCTTGAAAGAAGAATAGTATTATCATTTAAATATAATTAGCAAAGACAGCAATCCATCGAGCAATAGGTAGAAGACTTTGCTAAAATAGTCGATACTTTCAACACTTCTAACTCTATACTTATCGATTATATTTATGTAGCCACATTACTCCAAATTAACTATTAAGCAATTAATAGAATGCATTAAAATTTAATTACACCATAATCTGCCCTAAGTTCGAATTTAATTATCGTCGACACATTACCATTACCATTACCAACAAATTAATGTCATCACTGAAGTTGAGCATTGTTGGTTTTTCATTAATTGAATGGAAGCAATTTCAACGAAAACATTTCAACAACGAGACCAACGCTCTCTCTATGGTATGCTCGTAAGCGCAGCGCCAGTCGGAATGGGCACGAAGTTCAAGGCCGGGCGTAACGGTGATTTAATATGTCAGAGCACAACAAGTTGCCAAAGCTATGAATGTGTGAGTGTGTGTGCGTGTGAGTTTTCGGGGTCACTGAAGGAGCGGCCGAAAAACTGCAACGAATAACCGTACATTTTCGGTGTACCATGGCAATTTACGTGTCATAAATTTGGGCGAAAATTTATCTGCTTCATAAATCAGCTGCTGCTGCTGCTGCAGCACACAACACAACCGGCGCATGTGTGAGCCGTTACGTGAGCTAATTAAAAGTATACAACAACAAAGGAGCAAAAATCGGGGAAAAACTGAATCAACAGCACCATACTGTGGGCTGTTGAGATAGCAAGAGCGGGAGCATGAGTGAGAGTGAGAGTGAAAGCGTGCGGCGAAATGGCTTGAACGTGTTGCTTATAACTGTAAATGCGAGTGCCCGTATGTTTGTGGTGGTATGGCACACGTACACTTCGAAACGTGTACATAAAAGTTTACTTTTCTTCATTTTTACCGGCAGCCAAGAGCGCTAAACAACAACAACACAATGTGGGTCTTGTGTATAAGTGTTCGTGTGAACGAAGGGAAAGGCAGCTTCACTTTACTAAAAGTTGCAGCGCGATTCAAACAAAGACGCTTTGCTTGCCTTCGGGCCAATACAACGGAAGTTGCAAGGATATAACGGTTAAGGACACAACTTTGACTGCGACCAGTTTCTTGTTTTTGTTGCATTTAATGTGCTCAGTGCATGCATGTGTGTGTATGTGTACAGTAGGTGAATATGCAAGCAGTGCAACGCATATATTTTTTACGGAAGTATAACCTTTTACGTTCACGACGGAAGTAGCATCTTCTCATATGTCCTTAAAGAGCTTCATAAATTGTCATGTACGTGTATGTATGTGTATAAAAGACATATAGCACCAAATTCAAAGCATACTTTTTTGCTGCATGCCAAGTAGCAGTTGTCTTGGCGTTGCATTGTAGGCTGAAGTTAATCAATTTTTGTTTAAATATTTTATAATTATTTTTGAAGAGTCTTTTTTCACAAATGAAGTTTTAAAGTAAAAACTATTATAATTCTGACCCTTAGTAAATAACTTTGCTTTTTAAGACAAATATTTTTAAAATTGTCATTTAATATTTTTCAGACTTATCGGTCCACTGAAAAGTAATTACAAAGTTTATAAATACATTTTAAGTACAGAGTTTAAAAAAAAGCCAAGAAAACATATTATTTTTCGGTTTAATTAAGACGTAAAAGCAACATGTAGGAACTAAAGAGAAAGTTAAGCAAACAGTATCAGTATTCTTAAAATTTTTAAAAAGTTCCCAAAGCTCAGAAGCTTTAACTGAGCTTTTAACCGTGCTCCGCAAAACACTCATTAATTTATGTATATTTTTTTCAAGTTTTAAGTGATCAGAAAGCTTTACAGCTTTTATCTCTTATCACTACAGATAGTTTTATTGCTCTTTGAGCTTTTAACCATACTACGCAGAAAAAACACTTGTTTATAAGTTACATTGTTTTTAATTTATTCAAACTTAAAAAATTTATTTATTTAATATTATAGCTTTAATTTCTTTTATTTTTTAAAAAGTTCTTAAAGCTTTAAAGAGAATTTCGAAAGCATTATAAGTTTTTTGAGGTTTTAACCATCACTTTTTCAAAGTTTTTAGAGCGTACTGAAAACTTTAAAGCTTTTCGGTCTTTTAACCAAATATTTCACAATAAATACATTTGTTTCTAAACTACATTTTTTGGAGTGGTTTGAAAGCTTTAAAGGTTTTTGAGCTTTTAAACGCAAAAGGTCACAGAAAAGTAGTTTTTGTTTTAGAGACAGTTCTTACTGTTAAAAGCTTCTTCAACTTCAAACATTTATTTATAAATTTTAATTTTTTTTAACTTTTAGAGTTCCGAAAGCTTCAAATCTAATTAATATTTTAAACGAACTTTACCAAAAATTAGTTTATTTCTCAATTTCAGTTTTTTAACATTTTAGGAAGTTTCGAAAGCTTTAAAGATTTTTGAGCTTTTAAGCATACTTCATAAAAAAACCACTTGTTTATATATATTTTTTAAATTTTTAGAGCGTTCTGAGCTTTTAAAGCTTTTATTTATATTATTTTTGTTTAGAAAGTTCCGAAAGCTTTAAACAATTTTAAGCTTTTAAAAACACTTTGCAAAAAATTAGTTTATTTGTAATTTTTTGCTTTTTTGACTGCTTAGAGATTCTCGAAAGCCTTAAAGCTTTTTAGATTTGACATACTTCACAAAGATCCATTTGCCTATAAGCTTTAAAACTTTTATTTTTAGATTTTAAAATTTTACTTTTGTATTGATATTTGTGAGTTTTTTTTTCTAAACGTGAATTATAACTGTTATTATATTGCTTTATTCTCATTTCAGGTTTAATGGTAAAAAGTGTGTTTACAGTGGCATCGTGAGTGTTAAAAATTGAAAAATAAAACAAAATTAAATTAAGTTTGTTAAAAAAATTAGTTAAAAGGTATAATAATTTAATTAAAAACTAAAAAATAATAATAATAATTTTAATAATATTTTTTTTAATATTTGAAAAGAAAACGTAAATTATACGAAATAAGTAATTTAATAATATACTATATAATATGAAACAAAAATGAGGTTTAGAAAAAATTAATTAAAATGTATATTATTTACATAAAAAAATTTAAAAGCTTCAAGGAAATTAGTCATAAAATAAGTAAATAATTTTTTTTCAGTTAATTTTTTTTTGTTTTTGAATTTTTTTAAATTCAGTTAAAATTTAGTTTTTTCTAATTAAAATTTGTTTAATTTTCAATATTTTTTTTTAATTTTAATAATTTTTATTTAAAAATTAATTCCGCCAGTGAAATTTTGCTTGTGTTATCTTCGACTTTGCTCCACTGTACGCCGGCCACTTTGAGGAGAACAAAAGTTAACTTATGTCAAATTATGCTAACAATTTTCATTGGCAAGCGAAGTTAGCTAAAAATTTGCGAAACAAAGAACTTAAGAATGTCTGCTTGCATCTGACCGCTGGCGAGAGAGTATTTGGTAAGGTAAGTGGACTTAAGGGAGTTTTTAAAAGTACATATATGTAGTATAAGAGTTATTAAGCAATATTAAAGTGTTTAAGGATTTAAAATTAAAAGTTGGGTGGTTTATATTTTTGGCGCAAAATTTTAACCATTTAATTATTTGCAGTGTAAAAGTAGAACAAATTACTCCTTTTTAGGTAAAAAATGAGGTTTAGATTACTTTGGTATTCTAAACGATGTTCTCAGTAATCGTTTTACATTTTTTATAATATATTATTTTTTATAATTTATGTAATATAATCTAAGAGTATACCATGTTACGTACTCCTTTATTAACCTTGAGATGCATTGATCTGAGTGCGAGTGAGTTATTTGAGGGACTGATCATGGGAAGTCTTAGTTTTCTTAACATAAATACAAATTATATGATATTTCAAAAATAGTTTTGCCGTTTGGGGTCTACAAGAAGTCCTTGATACCCCGAAACTTATAATAGTCGATAATAATTAGGTTAGGTCTTATTTGCCGATCCAAACGGGGTTAGGTTTCTGAATGCCCTACTTATCTAGAATCAACCCTGACATATCAAACATATGTTCAGCGTGTAACGAGTTCCCACTTGACACTAACCACCTCTTTGCATGCCCTGCTAACTCTACACACCTGACACCCCTCTCCTTATGGTCGAACCTCGTCGAAACAACACGTTTCCTGGACCTACCGTTGGATGACCTCGATGATAATTAATCTAATACTTACCATTCTATTGGAGATTAGGTATCTGTTACAACAACAACAGGTTAAGTCTTACCTCTGTCTGAATAACTCTATACAAAGCATGATTTCGTCGAGGAATTTTACTAAAATTTTATTTACAATAAAAAACGATGGGTTAAAGCTCCCGAAGGTAGGTTATATGCCTAGTCTAGAACCAAGTAGAGTCTCGGGTGCACTAAAATAATTCATAGCTGAATAAAATAAAAAAAACTTTTGCACTCGACGTCATTACCGCTATTGACCTCCATTGTAACACTGACCTATCGCAGACAAGCTAAAAGTTCGTGTTGTGTTTGTACTTTCGTAATCTATATTAAATTATGAAACATATGTATATGTATTTTGCAATATACTCGCATAATGTTCAATATCCAAACACATCTATTTATATTAAAGCTCTAGCCAAGTTGCAATTTTAATTTAATTTCCAACACATTGAAAGCTACACAAGCAACTAGAAATGATTGAGAGCTTACAGGAATTTGTACTGAAAATTAGAAATGTGAAGTCGTGCGTGAAATTGTTACAAATTTCAAAATATATATACCTGCCAGTGAAAACTGTGAGTGTTCTCCAAAAGTGGACTACTGTAGATTGAGTTGGTTCACTACTGGCGTACCATTCACTTTACTGCAAACTATATTATCGGTAAGAGTTATTGATATATCGCTTTGAAATTTTATAAACCTGCTTTTCATACCCAGAAGCTGCTTATTTGGCGGAACCGTCGATATCAGACCACTATAAGACATAGCTGCCATACAAACTGACCAATCAAAATCAGGTCTTTGTAGGGAAAACTTTTTTATTTGACGAGATATTTGTATGATACTTGGCACGGACTTGTTTCCAAAATAATGGTACAACATACGAACAAATTTTTCACATCCGATAACTATAGCATATAGTTGCCATACAAACTGACCAATCAAAATCAAGTCCTTCTATGGCAAACTTTTTTATTTGACGAGATATTTGTATGAAACTTGGCACGGACTTGTTTCCAAAATAATGGTACAACATACGAAGAAATTTTTCAGATACCCAAGCTATAGCATATAGCTGCCATACAAACTGACCAATCGAAATCGAGTCCTTCTATGGAAAATTTTTTCATTTAACGAGATATCTTCACAAAATTTCACACAAACTTTTCCTAAACAATGGTTGTTCAACATGCAAACAATTTTTTCGGATCCGACAGCTATAGCATATAGCTGCCATACAAACTGACCAATCAAAATCAAGTCCTTCTATGGCAAACTTTTTTATTTAAAGAGATATCTTCACAAAATTTGACACAGACTTTTTCTAAACAATGGTTGTTCAACATTCGAACAATTTTTACGGATCCGACAGCTATAGCATATAGCTGCCATACAAACTGACAATCGAAATCAAGTCCTTCTATGGAAAATTTTATTATTTAAAAAGATATCTTCACAAAATTTGACACAGACTTTTCCTTAACAATGGTTGTTCAACATGCGAACATATTTTTCAGATCCGACAGCTATAGCATATAGCTGCCATACAAACTGACCAATCAAAATCAAGTCTTTGTTTAAGAAATGCACCAGTGAAGTCTATTATAGCTGTGGTGCAACGGTAGTTCACTTTTCTTATTGTTTTTGTTATTTTCTGTAATTTTTTCGATTTTCTGTTGCAAATATTGCTTTCGAGTTTTCTATTAATTTCGTTATGCTGCTTTTCTCATTATTCCCATACTTACACACTCTAGTTGTTGTTGCTATTATTGCTGTTGTTTGCCGTTGAGTGAGTGCTTGTAAATGCAAATTGCAATTATTTCACTTGATTGCGTGCATATGTCGCTTGTCAGCAGTAACGCATCGCTGCGGACGCCAGCATACAGTCAGTGTTGCCATATGTTTTCTTTTGTGTTACTTTTATTCTTTCCTTGGCTGTGTGCAAGTAGCAACGAAAAAAAGAACGACTTGTGTGTGTAAAACCAAAGCACACTACCTGTTGTTGTTGTTGTCACGCCGTTTGCAAACTGTCCTAACGGCATATTTTCACACTTTACAGCTAACACCATTGGCGTCATCAACGCCTACGCCGCCAACAATAACAGCAATGCCAACAATTTGAACAGCAACAACAACAATCGCAGTGAATGTGACAGCATCAACAAACAACCTCAGCCCTGTCAAGTGCCAACAACAGCAGCAACAATGACAACAACTGCCTTGCCAACTGTACGCAGCTGTCAAGCTAGATAGTCGAATATGCTGCTGGTGGAATTTTGTTGTTGTTACATTGCATTCACTTCTTGGAATCGCACTTCGTTTCGTCCGTAATCTTCATGCAAATAACAATTTTGCTTTTCCAACTGCATTCCAATGACACACACACGCACACGCATACATATGCAATTAAGTGTGTGTGTGTCTGTCTTTGGTCGCAAATGCTGTCACTCATCTGGCTGTGTCTTATAAACATGCTTGTTGTCCGTTTGTCTCAAACTTGCACATTTCTTTTCACATCAATATTCGTGTTAGAAACGGCATTGTTGTGGTAGTTGTTGTTTGTCGTTTGGTTTGCTTTCTATTAAGCAATCAACCAATTGCTTGAAGAACATACATGTCCGGCAATATAAATTAATAGACACGTAGCCAATTATCTGGACTAATACTTTCCAACCATCTATTGGCTCTTGATCTTCCTTGAGGAATTTGTCTAATTTTCAAGACCGATCATATCTTTTTTATTTATCAACTTCACATACTCTCCTCTTACTTTATCTCTCTCCTATTTTGCATTCCTAGGCCTTCAAAACCTACAGCTTTGCGGCATTTTCGGCAGTTGTGGAGACTTAGTCTTGATTTTGTAACTCTGAAATAAGCTCATCGATAATAAGAATTTTGAAATATTGTCTTAGATTTCACCTGATGTCACCAATGTGGATTCGTACTTTCTACTCTTAATGAACTCCTTAAATTTCTTCACATCAGCTTGATATTTCGGGTTCAGTAGAGGATCACGGGTCAGGGAATACATTACATCCTTATTGGTTCATCTACATATGTTAACTCCAATTTCCTGGCCTTTGCTGATCACTTATTTTATTCGCGTAAAAGGTTGATTTGCCTTTTTCTTCTCAGTCTTTAGCCTCTATATGATCTAAGAACCGCCCGTGAGCTTTCCAAGTGCTGATCAACAATCGAAACTTGCGGCTGCGTGATGTTTCCGGCTCGTAGTGGAACTACTTGTGGTAGGCTCAAAGCGTTTCGTCAATCTATAAGAGTCTAGTGATCCATATTCATGAGTTTTGGAAATCTCAAGAGAGCAGCGTTGCATCCTGTGGTGCCTCTGGTACGAGGATCAGCCTGATCTAATACAATTATAGTCTTTGTAAAAGTAATCGCTATAATCGAAGGGTTCGGGCCAGTGTTTTTGATCCATCCACTTTCATTTCGATTCGATTTAAAAGAAAAAAAACTTATAATGATCATGAACTCAGTTTCTCAAATAGCAGTTGTCATCGCAGAAAGGTGAAAGAAGAACCATGCTCTAGTGCCTCTAACGTATTTTCATTTCTCGGGATTTTCTCCACGTTTGAGGAAGCAACCTTGAGTTTTTCGCTAGAAACCCAAGAAAGCGGCAATATCTTCGCGGGCGAAGACTCTGATGAGTTGACGTTATGAGTGTTTGAGACAAAGGTTCTCCGGTGGATTTATAGTTCTTTGCGCATTGGCCTCGGAATATCGCATTCATGTGAAAATTTCATGTTGATCGGCTTAGCCGTTTCAGAGAAATTTTCCTCACCGACTATGAAGACAACGTTTCGTCACAAGCGTGTTTCAAGATTTGCGAGTCGTTAACATTAACTTAAATAATTGAAAGCAAACACACTCATAACTCCGAAACAAAAAAAAATGATTTTTGAATTTCACAAGTGGATATGACTCTATAGGAGACGAGCTTTGAAGGTTAAATAAACGGACCTAAAAATTTTGGAAAATTTGTGGCACGCACACATAAATACAGATACATAACGTATATTCCTGCACACAGTCAAAAATATATGCCCACAAACAACAACAAAGCCGGCATTGTTCAAGTAATCCACACAAAATGTAAATACAATCTTCGCACACTTGCGGAAGAAAGCAAATTTTCCGTTGTCGGTTGTTGTTAACAACTGAATGCCGCATTTTTTGTTGTTGTTGCATGTTAACAAGCATGCTTGCCGCTTGTAGGAATGTGCATTAGTTCCGGCGGTGTTGGCTTGGCGCTAGCGCAGATTTTTCCTACAGGGTGCTGACCAAGTTGGCATGCGCTCTATGCAAATAAGCAGCTAGTAAAGTCCAAGTGTGGCTGAATATTTGCAAAAAATACCACTAAGCACTAGCAGGTGAAAATGCACAGCAACAACAACAACTGCGAGTGTACGAAATTTTGCATTTTTTAAGTTTTTGCTTGTAAAATACAAACACATATGTATATTTATTTGTATGTGGGTGTGCGTTAAGCTTGTCGTCTAGTTGTGTGTGTGTGTTTACAATTTGCAAGCGCTGATAAAAGTGCTAGCTCGTCGTAAAATTTTGCTAAGGTGCTGACGTAAAAATTATGTGGCGGAAAAGCTGCAAAATACTTTTAAACACAACAACAACAAATAACATTTTAACGCGGACACATATGTACGTGCATATATTCAAATACAACGAAATATTTATATGTGCAAGTGCTATATACAACAACACAATACTTTTACAACAACAACTACAAATACAAATATACATGGGTACAACTGCTAGTATTCAGTTCCAAAGCGCACCACACACGCATACACACATCTTCATATATGTTAGCGCTGTCTCCCACTATATGTGTGTTAGTGTGTTGGTGTACATTCTGTCTGCTGACTTTTACCTATTTTGATACTAAAACATTTACACGCAAAAGATAGGGTAATTGTGCACAGCTGTTGGCTTTAGGCAATGCATTTACTTTTATGTGGTAGTTCACACACATACACTCACACGCATTTACACATATGAAGTAGGCACCCTTTCATAGCTATTAGAGCGCTTAGTGGAAAAATTGGTATTTAAGCTTCTTTTTGTGCTAAAAACTTGATTTTCAGCCACATTTGTTGTTCAATACCGTTACAGAAGGGTGTATTTGGAAATTATATAAGAAAAATTTGAAAAAATTCGCATTTTAGTAAAGAAGAACTCAACTTTTGGCGATTCGAATTAAACTATAAGAGTTGTTATTGGAGTTGTTATATATTTATTATTAAAACTGCTATGATCTCTTAGTTTATTTTTCTTTTTGGACCGCTAAACAATTTCCGTTTTACCGGAAATGTGGTTTAAAAAGCTACTACATACATATTTCATCTCTTGCTCTCGAAAAATTTAGCTAAAATATCAAACAAATAATTTCTAAGAAATCTTCTGTTTTCTCTCTCTCTCAGTAATCCTCAAATACAGATATTAAGCTGATAGAGAAGTAATAAACTATTTCCTTCAATCATTTTGAACATTTCACATGACCTTCTTTGATAAGCCATGTGATTCAAATAGAGGTACTTTCTCAATAGCCTTTTCCTGACAGATCACGCGTGCGTCGTGTCAAGCTGTCATGTTATTTTTGTTCCGTATTGTTTGGCATTTCTTCATAGAAAGACTTAGGTCTGAACATTGTTTACCAATCGTTTAACTTTACTAAGATAATTCTTTTTCTGTAAAGAATGTATTTTGCGGGCTTCGCTCAACTTATGGTCAATACTATATACTGAACGTACTATTCGCAACACTATCACCCATCTTGAGGCCTAGGATTCATTATTGGATAATATTCGATCGAATATACCACGCAGTGAAGAAAATAGCAGGCGTAGCTGAGCAAAAGCCGTGGAGAGTCGATTCGGCACCGTTTCCAGCAACTCGGATTGACGTATGGAAGAACTTGGTGCATTGTCGAGATCTTAAATTGAAAGCGTACAAAATACAGCTTGTGCAAGAGCTGAAGGCGCTCGACCTTTCCAAGCGACATCGTTTCGGTCTATAGGCTCTTGAGAAGTTCCAAGAATATCCGACGTTTTCGAGCCAAATTTTGCTTAGCGATGAGGCCCACTTCTGGTTCAATGGATTTGTAAACTAGCAAAATTACCGCATTTGGAACGAAGAACAACCTGAAGAGATTCAAGAGCTATCATTTCATCCAGAAAAAAACAGCGGTTTAGTGTGGTTTCCTAGGCGGTAGAATCTTCGGTCCAAATATCTTCAAAAATGATGTCGGTGAAAACGTAATCGTTAATGGCGACCGTCATCGCGCTTTGATAACCGGCTATTTGGTTCCTGAAATTGAAACTTGTTATCTCGGTGATATTTGGTTTCAACAAGGCGGCGCCACTTCTTACACATCGCATCAATCAATGGATTTATTCAGAGAACACTTCGTTGAGCAGATAATTTCACGTTTTGGGCCGGTCGATTGGTCGCCAAGCTCATGTGATATCACACCGTTAGACTTTTTACTGTATGGATGTGTAAAGTCTTAAATCAATGCGGTCAATTCCACTTCGATTCAGGGCTTGGATCGAAACATCAGGCGTGTCATTCGCCAGTTACCAGTCGAAATGCTCGATCAAGTCATCGAAATTTGGACTTTCGGATGGACCAGCAGTGTCGTAGCCGCGGCCAAGATTTGAAAAAGATAGTCTTCAAAAAAATAAATGCCAAAGTATGTTTTCTTCAAATGATAATCAACATTCCCAATTAAGTTTCTGTGTTTTTTCTTTGAAAGAAAATTGAAAAATATTCGCAATTGATTACAATTTTTATTATTTAAGACTATCTAAAGTGTAAATTTTTTCACGAAAAGCGAAAAACTTTTTGGGATTTTCAAAAATTAAAGTACTACTTTTTCTATCATCATCTGTTTGCATCTCCAATAAAAATATTTTGTTCTTAGTTTTTAAATGTCAGAGAATCTTAAGCAGAAAATTTTTGCTGAAAATAAGACACATGAATTTCGTTAATATTTGGCTTCTACAAGGCTTCTTTTAAGTCTTCAACAATAATCTGCAAACATTTTTGCATTTCATTTCGTTTGATAGCGCTACTCCTTTATGGAAATGTCCTCATAGAACCTCTCGTCTTATTCATCACTCACAACACCCAAATTCACTGGAAAGAAGTCCAGATTAGTTTCCAGCATTTGTCCCTTGAAGGACATATTACATACTGAAACTTTATATGACATTAAAAGTTCATTTAGGAAGTCTTTGTAATTTTTCGATTAAGGTTTTTTTTTTTTTTTTAAATTACTCAATGTTCACATAATATTTCTAGCCGTGTTTTTCCTGATCAATCAGTCATCTTCATATTCATAGCTCTTATCCTTTATCACTTGTCGTATTTGTGGACCTGCACAAATAGATACTTCATCATGCTGACTGAGAACAAGTTCCGAAGTAGAATCCTGCTCGATTTCGAGGCTATGAAACATGCCGTTCAGCACTATGTTGCATGGGTCTGTTCATCGAAAACAACTTTGAATACTGGGTAGTATGATTGGACCTAGTTTTAATACTGCTTGTTTGCCTAAAACAAAAATAACTATCATTTATCTACATACATATGTACATAATGACCCAAATGGCCCAAATGATTGTATTAGAATTAGTATTGGTAAGGCTGAGCTACAGCGTAAGGCTGAGCACAGGCTACTACCTACTCTAGGCAAGAGGCCATCAGAATTGAGGCCAGTAAGATTCTGATTAAGGCGTACTGGAAAACCGAAATGGATCAGTTTGACAAAGGGCTCGTGAGGGCAGTATTCTGTCACCTCAAGAGATAAGAGTGACTTCTTACCGAAATGGCTGGCAGGCTAATACTGTTCACACCTCCGTTTTGTTAAAACCATGGTTGGTCTTCAAGTACGTTCAATGCACGTCGCCATAATTTGTTTGGCCGTACAGGTTCAGTTGAGACGAGCTCCTGTTTCGTATCCAAACCTGGCTCTGAATATAAGCTCCCATAAGGACTTGTGTCAACTCTCGCGTGGCCTTCCTGCTTGCATAGGTAACCACGGAGTTCGTTAAGGGCAACTATTATACAAGTAAAAATGAATACACCGCAACTACAACAACAAAACCAAACCGAAGGAATAACAAAACAAAGATGGCCAAGACGAGGAATACGGGACGGTCTTCCGTAGAAACAGTATAATACTTAGATTTCCCATACAACCCGTATCCTAAAGTGACACGTTACATGCAATACACACGTTTCGTAAATTGGTATGAAGCCTGGAGAGCAATGAATGCATGAGCTCATCACTCCTACAAATCATCTATTGCAGAAAATCTGTAAAATTTGTCTATCTGCTTCTCTGAAATGTCAGATATCTTATGTACTATATAACTTGGGAATGTGGATTTAATGTAATTTGGATTCTGCTTCGAGCGTGCCGTAATTTTGGCGAAGTTTTGGAAGATTTGAAATGTCTGACGGTTTGTTCTTAATTAGATCTAGTCCTACTCGTTCAAAAACTAAAAATTTCTCATTAGATGTTAAAGGAAATATTCGCATATTTCTTCGGTAAATAGATTAACGATAAAGCTCAATGGAAAAATTATCACAGAATATCATAGGCCCGAACATCCACGAATGGATCCAGAAACTTGCAAGTAGGTGAGGAAAAAAATGAGGAAAGGATTTTTTTAATCCTTTAGATTAGACATTTGTTTTCTTATACAAGTACTAAGGAGCTTCGAAGAAAACTTCGAATGCGTCAAGTGCAAAAATTTAGTGGAGTTCGTGGTTATAGGTGCTAGGAGGCTTCAGGGTTATATTCCGTGTTTTTCATAAAAAGAATTGAAAATAATTTTTGAACACATATCAAATTTTTTACCTCTCTCAATTTTCTCACGGCTCAGTTTGATCACTTCGTTAACTCTGTAGCTTCCTTTTTAGCTAACCTGAAATCGTATCTAAATGTTTTCGAAGAATTTTCTTTTCGAAAGTGCATTTCTTTTAACCCACCACTCAATGTGAACGTGCACCAAAATAATATAAACAATTGCCCGGCTCAGCGGTGAGTGCCCAAATACAAATAGAGTCCAAAAACAAAAGGGTTGCATGCATAAAAAGTCGTTTACAAACGCTCAAGCACTTGAGTGTTCGAACTACTAAAATGTGTACGCGCTCTCTACGGCTAACCCGTTGTATTTAGGTAAAGTGCAACGCGCACCCAAAACCGAAGGGATATTTTTTAACCGTTATGCGCTCCCTAAGCGCAAAAATAAAATCAAACACACGCAGACACACAATTTGACAAGAGCCAAAGTGATTTTTCCAACGTAACGGCACATTGGTTGAGTGTGTTGGAGCAGACGAGTTATCGCGCAGTGGGTCGGGCACCAACGGCTGCACTCTGCCTCTGACTATGCACTAACAAATCACCAAGGCAACGATGATGCAGTCACTTGAATATGCAACGACCAGACACACACATACATATACCCAAACATAGAAAGCTTAGTTGCGTCGGGTTTGGTTAGTACAATTCAATTTTCAGCACAAACGCATTTTTCCACCAAAAAAAATCGAAGAGAGAGCGCCTATCTGCCTACACCAACTCTCCGTCTCTTTGCCGAAATTGGTTTGTAGCGGCATTTTCGGAAAATTGCGCGCTAAAGTAGAAGAAAAACGCTTTATATCCGCATAGCCGCGGGATGGAGGAAACTGCAACCGAAAAAGCTACTTGAACAAAGTTTTGAAAAAAGTAGCAAAGCCGAATAGAGAGTAGTAACAGTGGAGTAGTGTTTAAGGTCGCTGATTGCATATAAACTCACTAGGGTTTGATGGCGCAGGCTACGATTTCTCGCTTGTACAGTATGCATTAAAAATGTATTTACAATTCAACGGTAATTATGGTCTTATGAACTAATTTTGGCTTATGTGAAATGCATGCTAAATGAATTATGAAACGGAAGAAAGAAATTGCGGAAGGGGAAAAGTGTTTTCGAGTGGGAATAGATTTTTTCGAGTGGGAACAGTTGATACTACTTCTTATATAACGACTTGAAGTAACTCTTTATAAAAACTATTACAGTTATGACAAAAATTATATGTATATTTTTTGTTGAGTGGGAACACTTTTTGTATCTAACGACTTTGGAATATGGAATGTTTATCTTATTATTTTTTGTCAGGTATTTAAAGCATACCATATTTGAAAAACAATAATTTTCGCTGAGAACAGTTCTTATCAAAAGTAGGAACAGTTGAAATTTATAAATAATCGCTTTCATTTCGCTTAAAAAACGAGCTTTACTAATAAATTTATTTTTGAAAGCAACTTTTGTAAAATATGGGTGGGGACAGTTAAATAAACAAAGAGTAGTAGAGCATATTGCAATGAAGTAACGTCCAGAATACGTCATTCTTCTTGAATTCCTAAAAATGTTCTCAAACTTGGACATAAGTATCGAACTTTTTACACATACTGTGGCCAGAAACATGCCTGCCTGCAGCATGTCTGCTTCATTGAAGCTTCCAGCAAAAGATTTTTGAAAGCTCGCTCCAACGCACGGTTGAAAATCTGCCTATGTAAAGTGTGGCGACAGAATTCGCTTGCAGCAGCATGACAACGCGTAGGGTTGCTGCTGCTACAGACGACGGCCTGCCAGCGCCAACGCTAATGTAACGAAGTTTTGTGTAGCAGAAAGAAAAATTGTTTTATGGTAACTTTGAAAACCGATATTGCTATCTGTGATGGAATCTGGTGTTGCTTAGAATGAAGCATATCACATGCAAGGAAATGCCTTTGGCCAAAAATTGAGTTGCAGCTGCAGCGAACCGGCCCGCAATACCGCGCAGACACACAACCGCCAACACAGCAATCGAATATTCGGCTAGTCGGGGCAAAGCTGCGTGAAACCTAGATTCTACACATGCAACAGACCAGCAGCTGCTTTGTGTTGCACGACACCGACATTTTAGCGCGCGCACACATCCGATTCGGCGGCAAGTGAGAGGCAGGGTGTGAGGGGCTGAAATGGTGAAGCTACAGTTCTGTGAAAGGCTTCAAGCATGCTACTTTTTGCCAACGGCACTCACTGCATTGGGCGGCTGCACGAGGTGGGAATGGTTGCAAGTTTGTTACTGTAACTGTATCGTCGCTGTTCTTGTGCCCCAAATGCCAACAAATCACCGCTATAATAGAGCTCACGGAGAACATTTGGATAGACAAACATATTTGTATGTGTGCATGAATTAGTTTGGCTATGGTTGGTGGAGATTACGGGGTGTGTAATAAATTTAAGTGTGCTTATAGACGGCAACATCACTTTAGGTATGACACTTAAATATTTGTTTGCTTATATGAAGTCTGAGGGTCACAAAGTGGATCACATATATTTATGAAGAGATTGTTTAAATTTTTAATATTTTTTTATATTAACAATAGTTTTCTTTTCACGAAAGCGATTGTGCGTGTCTTAAGTTGTCTCCGCTCTACCCATGAATTTATAGATGGACTTACACTCCCGACACACCAAAGGCAGAAAAACACACAATCGATTAGGCTACTGAGGTCTATAAGTAATGAGGTCCTTCTACCAATGTGGCTCTGATTCTACTTAGAAGCTATGCAATATTGTCAAGAAGATTTAACCGCTCACCCTTAAACTAATTATTCTTTAAAAACTGAAAACTTTGGTCTTTTCGCTTTCAAATTCTTTTCAATATTGACTGCTCTGATCTAAAAACTTCATTATCCGACCTTAGCGCTACTAGTAAAGCTGTTGAAGCAAAGCTTGTCTAATATTCGATGATTACATCGGATGAGGAATCGATACTCTTAGTCCTTAACAATGTAAAACTTTTGTTCTTTTCGTTCTTAAATTTCTTAAATTTCTTTCGTTCAATACCGACTGTTTGTCCCGAAGGTCTAAAGAGGTTTAGAAATCTTTATCCGACCTACGGGATTATTATTATGAAAGTTGAGCATACCCTAAAAGCTTGTCTCTAATTTTCGATGATTACATGGAATCAGGAATCGGTTTCTTTATCCTTAAAGTAAGCAGTCTAAAATAACGGAATACTTTTAGTCTTTAAGTTTTTGAAATGCTGTCAATACTGACAGCTACTTGAAGGTAATAAGTCAAAGTATAGACTCTCTCAATGAAAGGTCGAAAAAATTCATTATCTGACCTTCGGGATTATTATTATAGAAGTTGAAGCAGACTCTAAGCACTTGCTCCAATCTTCAGTGTTTACATATTTCTGCTTCCGATTTCCTTTATGCCTTATGTGATCTTTTTGTGACTAAGAAGTTATAAAGATTCTTCGAGTTATGCTATCAAAACTAAGTGAAGAATAATGAAGTTGTTCTGACGATCCAAAAGGCCGGAGCTTTCATTGGCGAACAGAGGAAAAACTTCAAGATTTTGTTGTGACGTGAGTTCATCAATATATTTGGCTTCTTCCTCATTCGAAAGCACCTTCCAAAGAAATAGGTACCGTTAAAAAAATCATCATTCGTGAAATTGGTCCATAGAGTCGTACCATATATGAAAATATATAACTATGCAGACCCAGCAGAAGACATACCGCTCTTAGCTTTTAAATAGTTCAGTGTACCGATCAGTTATAGTGGAATCTTACTAGGCTAGGTTTATCGATGATAGCACATGGACTTATATATGTAGACATTTGTGAAGCCATAGAAAATAAGAACTCCTGTGTTCGAACTTATAGATTGCAAAACGCTTAGTAGCCAATACAAATTTGCATAGGCGCTTAATTTCAATCCCCGCCAGTTCGGTGAGACGTCTGAAGGCATGCATTCTCAAGTGTTTAAGTCCTGACCTCCCTAACGCGCGATAGTCAAGAAAGAAGCGTTGACTTGTTTCCCCTTAATCTGCTTCCAAACAGCTTCTGCAAACGGCGCCTGGTAAGATACCTATCCTAACAGCATGAACGTCAGTAGGGAAATGTCCTGTTAAAAGCCCCACAACTAGGGAGAGGTTATCGTTACTGAGGGCAAAGACATCATTAGATCTTCAGCGATCAATCTTGGGCCAAAAGGCTTTTGCGACAGCGCAAGTATCGATGGTGGCCCAGCGCTGGCCAAGCTACCGCGAAGCGAAGCTAACTAGTAGTAGAACACAAGAGGATGCGGGAGCACCGACCCGCTTTCATTCTACCGATAGCGGTTTTATGGTGCCTTTCCTTTCTAGCTCATCAGCTTTACAATTTCCTGCGATTCCGCTATGGCCCGGCACCCATACCAGTCTAATCCCAAAGACACTCGATGATATTGATAGCGAGGTTGGGCATTCCTCGACCAGCCGTGAACGTACTGTAAATGAGTTCAAGGCTAGTATCGCCGCTCTGCTATCTGAGTGAATGGTGACTTCTCTATAATAGGCTGCACTCCTGAGCAGCAGATCTACTGCTACCTTAATGATTGATGAGTTGAAAGGGCTTTATCTGTCTGTTATTGGCTTAGTGAAAACTTTAGATCTATACATCATACACTAAGATCACACAGCTCGAGCATCCTGATAACATCCACTTTTTCGGTTGCTGGATTCGTAGTAACATAAATAAGAGTTACTTTGAAGTTTCCAATATCACTGGTTTTCTAAATTCTATAGAACTGAATTTAAATTCGGCCACCAAGACGGCCTTCCCTTCCAAGGAAGAGTGGAAAAGGGGTGACGTGGACAGGGAGGGACGGCTTAAGCATATATACGGACGGGTCCAAACGAGGTAGTGGATTAGGAGGTTGTGTCTTTAAACAGTCTTTAAATTTAGCAGAATCACCTACCGACTACCAGACCAACGCAGTGCCTTCCACAAGAGATCACTGCAATTAAAGAAAGTCTGTCAAGAGGTAGAGAGGTAGAAGAAAGAGAGACTATGGAACATCTTCTATGCAAATGCAAGGCTTTGTATAGGAAAATAATCACATTTACTGGTGGAGGCTTTCTGGATGATGTCTCCGATGTTACTCAAATAGTATAACTATTTGTATTGATGGACTTCAGCGGAAGCAAAGAGTGGTTCAGAGAGAGCATAATAAATTCAGGGTTGATACGATTTTACTTCCGGGGATTTCACAATTCTCTTATGTAATTCTCTCTCTCTCAATTCTATTATATTTCTAACAGTTTCTTGAACTCGCACTTTTTCGAGATCTTCACGTCGTCATCGTGAAATGGCCCCGATTCCTTGCACTCCTTTACTTTCATCAAGAATGCGTCTAATGAAAGTGGCTGTGGATTCCTTAGACCGCACAATGTCTACGTGAATTATTATTTCTGCTTTTACTTATATCATCTCAAACCTGTACAACTGCAGTTATGCACCGTTATGTTTGCTGCCACTCTCCGCTACACATGGCATTTCAGAGCTCAATTTAGCTAACTTCAAGCACTACAGCGTAGCGTGATTGATGAAGTACACCGTTGGACATGCTGCCACATTCATCAGTGTGTTGCACGTGGCGCAAATGGACGTGGGCACGAAAAGGCGTGCAGCCGCACGGACGACTAGACAAACAAACAAATGAATAAACAAACGGAAGAATGTAGAGCGGCCGAACTGAAGGTAGTGTGTCCAAGTTGACAGCTGGAAAGCAAATAGACACAGATTCTGCGAGGCTGCAGCGAGTGGTGTGACTGCTGCATGCCGTTACTAATTTTTGTTTGCGTTGCATGGCGTACAACTGTCACTTACTGTAAAGTGTGCCCCTTGTTTTTGCTGTTATTGCATAACGATTTGTAGCTTCGACTGACAGCTGAGTACTTTTTCTTGTTCCTGTTGGAATATTGGCGTTGCTCTCAACACCGGCGAAGTGGCGTTGCAAGCACTAATATCGACTGCAAGTCGAACTTCGCAGTAAAAGGACACTCGCAGGCGTTCCACTGCTCAACTGACTACGGACGAGTACGTTGGCAGCAATACCAATTTGTTCGTTTGTATATTTCATTTGCTACAGTTAAGCGGGAAGGCAGGTAGTCAATCACTCGAATTTATGCCAGCATTACTCATACGCCAAGGTGGCGCACAGTGATTGCAGGTGTCAAGCAGATGGTAGTGCTGTGCGTCTATTAACTGTAGATGTGTGTGTGTGTTTGTAATTAAGTGAATCTATGGAATGGAACAGAATTTACTAGTTTTCATTGACTTCGTTAAAAGCGACGAACTGGATTAGATTTTCGCAGTCTTTTGAAGCTTTTGGAAAGCTTGGTATAAAATAGTGGATTCGAACTGATATAATAACTGTCAATAACGAAAGATTTTAGTTTTGTCGTCTCTGTCGTCCTATAGATATCGTTATAAGGTTGATTCTGACAGGGATCTCATTTAAACAGCTAAGATCTCCGGTCCCTTGTGTTATCTAAAACTCTTATATAATAGATTATAAGATCTTACAAAGCTCTATCTATTTATAGTTAAGACAGACACTCCTTGACTAGCTGTGAGCACACAGTTAGTGACCTCAGCGCTGGTATTGCTGGTCTACTGCCGGAGTGAATGCTGACATCGCTGATTGAGGTTGCACTTCGTAGCAGCCACATATCACTCGTCAGTATGTAAGCAGAGAGGAACCTGTCACAAGTAGCCTCTGCAGTGCAGTGATACTGTTTTTCAAGTATGCAGTTGAAGGAAAAGGGAATTTCGACGTGTTCATGTTCGGACCTCTTCATATGCCCAGTTTCTCTGAGCTTTACAGCGCATTTGTCAGCAATGCACCTGCCGACAATGCTCACCGGTGCTGCGTGTAAAATGGCATTAGGGGTTATTGTTGTTGTAGACTTTAGTGCACCGGATATGCCTATGAGAGCCACTCTTTGGACACGTTTTTGCTTTTTTGCTAGTGTAAACTTTTCGAGTACACCTTCACCGGGGCGAATACACCACAGAGGATTATTTGCTTGTCAAGGGTTTTGTAGAGCTAAAATACCACCTTTAGTGAGAGCTCGTACCTTTTCCGAGGTGGTAAGTGTGATATCGAAGATTAAAAAAGGGAAACCGATGAGTTCGACCATTAAGGTTTTGATTGCCCAAAAACTGAATAGTGAAAAAAAATTTGAAACATTAAAATAAGGTTCGATACAAAAAGTGGCTCGACGAGTGAGTGTCACATAAGTTAACATTAAAAAAACCTAACAGATCGACTTTCTATCTGCGAAGAGCTGCTGAATTGCAACAAATTGAATCTACTTCTGAAACGGCTGGTTCTTCTTCTTCTTAATTGGCGTAGACACCGCTTACGCGATTATAGCCGAGTTAACAACAGCACGGCAGTCGTTTCTTCTTATCGCTACGTGGCGCTAATTGGATATTCCAAGCGAAGCCAGGTCCTTCTCCACCTGGTCCTTCCAACGGAGTGGAGGTCTTCCTCTTCCTCTGCTTCCCCCGGCGGGTATTGCGTCGAATACTTTCAGAGCTCTCCGCTGCGACACGGCACTCCTCGTCGTACCAGCTGTTCTTTTGCACTTTCCGAAAACCAATGGGCTGGTTGCTAGTGATGAAAAGTGGGTTACTCTCGTAGTCGAATCGTAGTAAACTGGTGCGCACGTTGGTCGAGCTAAGAATGACCGTTAGGAAGGTTTAGTTAAAAGTTTGTTGGTATTGGCGGTGAATCATCTACTATGAGCTGAGGTAGGAGAGCTACGCCCAAATTCTTAACAGACCTCAGACCTTGGCTGTCAACAATTGGACCCTCTGAAGGAAGCAAAGTAACTAGCTTTAGAGAATAGGAGAGGAACTGTGTTCCAAAAGGAACACGACAGGCCATTTACATCGTTAGAACTGAAAGCTTGGTTTTTATGCCTCCATCTTATAGTCAAGACCAGACACTGAGAGTTCCTGCCTATAGCTGATTGCCTTTGCTGGTGAACAACTCGCCTGAAAAAAAGCTTGTGACAATCGGTTGCCCCAGTTTTATATCAATTCGAGGGAAAGCTTTTATGGTGGTGGCATTAGGAAACTAACTTCAAAATG